>NW_026864028.1:0-122534 GCF_026571515.1 Ruditapes philippinarum
TTTTTTTAGGAAATGAACTTAAAGAGAAAATAAACACTTTCACAGTAGATAACTCAAAACTTACCTAATATTATGGATTCATCAATTTGTTTCAATTATTTTATTTTGCAACCTGTAAAAAAGTTATGTGAACTAGTTTAATTTTCTTTCTTTGTCTTTGTTTACACTTGCAATATTATAGTAAACATCTATTCAGTCAAATGATACAATGGTCATTTTTGCCCAAGGCCTAAAGAAAAACACCACATTGAAAGGTCATTGCGGGGACCTACAGAAAGTAAAAACTCGACACATGTCAGTCGCTATAGGTCATCCTACCCCTCGGCGAGGATGGGGGTAACATTTGACTGGTGCGCTATCACGTATATGTTGCGCGAATATCTTGATGTTAAGAATACATTGCAGAGTGAACCAAAAGTAGACGAATACATATTTCTCAATAATGAGAACCAAAAAAAATAAAATAATTTTAAACATACTCGTATGTCTTAATTTGCCGAGAGTGTCATGGACAAAATTGTACTCAAATAGTTTTCAAATAAACACACTTTTTTGATACTTCAGATGACGTTCCATATCTGCAAATTGACCTATCCACGAAAGTCAAAAGAAAGTTTTTATAAAGGATCGTCCTTGCTGATTAAATGGTAAAATAAGAAGATTCAAATGTTTTAACAGTGCAGTTATAACTGATCATAAAAAGCAAAAATGCAATTTGGCATTTCAAAATATTTGCAGTCTTATAATATTTCAGTCCAACTTTATTGCGCTCTTTATTGCAGATAAAACATTCTTACAATGTTTATAGCAAAACAAATATCTATACATTTTATGAAGATGAGATCTGACATGGAATGGAAAAAAGGGTGACAACACTATTTCCTGAAAGGTCTTAGGACTGAGAAAATGGCAGGTTGCACAAACATTTAATATTTACTACTAACTACTTAAATATGATAGTGATACTACATCATCAAGATGTTGATATGGTATTGAAAAATTGGTACTACATTATCAAGATATTCTTTCTTTATTAACAAAATATAAAACATTTCAATAGATTGTATACCTCTATTTTCGATTAAGAATTTGATAAAGATGCAAATTTGTGAATACTCATCAAAATATTCTTGATGACTATTAATAAATTTAACTCAATATTCTTTCTTTATTTGCAAAATGTAAAAACTTCGAAATGTTGTTCAGTTCTAGTTTCGATTTAGAAGTTAATAAAGATTCAAATTTATTAATAGTCGGACATCTACAGAAAAATCCCTTTAAAAACTTTTTTTAAAGCTCTCTATATCTAGGACAAACCATCAAAAAATGTAACTCCGTTTCAACTCTCTTCATGTTACAGGACTTACATAACCGTTGCTCCTGAGGAGTATTTGTATATTTTTCGGATTCTATAAATAGCTTACGAGGTGGTTTATTTAACAAAGGGCAATGAACTAGCGAGCAAGTCATTAGGTTTCAACTGGCGCACGGCTATTACATAATCAGAGACAGAAATGGGCAAGGGAGAAAGCGGCGAATTGTCAGGACTTTTGTAACGTCAATTGCAAATATTCTACAGGAGGATATACAGGTTTGCGAGCTGTCCGGCATGTTTTATTTCTGCATTGGGTCTGCACATTCGACTCTGACCGGACAATTAAATTTCAAGAATATTTAATTTTATTTATCGGGATATATGCGTATTTAAAATAAATAACTGTAGTTACTATTTGTATTTTATGTATTTCCCTGATTTGTTTGATAATAAATGCTAACCGGTGATTTACCGCAGATAATAATTGTCAGTTGATAAAATATTTTTCGTTTCTGTTGAGAATTATACTGTTTAAGGATCAAACGATTGTGGTTTTAAATAAATGTTATAAACCACCAATTGATGAATGAATCAACTTGATAACACTGTCCGTTAAGTGTCGAGATTACTAAATAATCGCATTAAAGAGCGCAAACTGGTCGACTCTCGTAGCCCTTATACGAAAATGGACCGTAAAGGTGACCGTTTTTATTTCGCTTCTCATAACACACAGAAAAATGGTTATGGTTATATGATCCGTAGACATTGAACAATCGAAAATGTCCTATCAGAAAAAATGACACTGGTGTCATTTTAAATTTAAATTCCGACGTCACGAGCGTCATTTTGTTTTATCATTAGCCTGTGCCGGATCGCGTACCCCTTGTTAGTTGAAGTTTTCACAAACTAAAGTGTTACTTGTTAA
The DNA here is from genome assembly GCF_026571515.1 of Ruditapes philippinarum. Classification (NCBI taxonomy): domain Eukaryota; kingdom Metazoa; phylum Mollusca; class Bivalvia; order Venerida; family Veneridae; genus Ruditapes; species Ruditapes philippinarum. The sequence continues at coordinate 2,241 of NW_026864028.1, forward strand.
CATATTGTGTTGAATTTGCACTGTATGTTAAGGACATGTTCCATTATTTGTCTCTTGTAAAATCGTGAACGCAAATTAAAAATGTGAACAATAGAGCAGCAGTCCATGAACTATTTGAACAGCCCTCGTATGTGCAGATACCCGAAATTTTGATAAAGTTGTCATATATTACAATCAATATATAGCTCGCGTTCAAAAGTGTGTTGAAATAAAATATAGCTTTGTAATCGCGGGGAATTATTTATTTCTGCGTAACATGACTGCTTATATATATATATATATATCCAGGAGTCTACGCTTTAACAGTATCCTTAACTTGCTTATTCCATACGTAACCGAAACCATGCTTTACATCCGAAGCCAAATTTTTGTTTCTATACGTGACGTTGTTATCCGCGTCAAAGTTTAGGACACTGTATGTTGTGAACGTTAGTGATAAGTGGTCATGCGAAATCAGTTTTCTCCAATATTTCAAAATAGTTATTTTTCGGTAAATATTAAAAGGGACTCTAGCAAGCTCCCCATACAAGGCTGATAAGTTTGTTGATTTACGCACCCCTAGAATGTATCTCAAGAATCTTAAGTGTATCATTTCAATATCTGCGGCTTTATGTATCCCCCAATTTTCTGAGCAAAAATTCAACAGATCCAACTAACACATTAAAAAAATTAATCTTTATTAAGTTAGGCAATTCAATTTGTCGAAAAATAGAACACAGATTATGCAGTGAAAACGAGGCATGATTGGCGATTAGTTTCTGTGTGCGTGCCCAGTTACCATTCATGAAAAAAATTACATCGAGATATTTAAAAGAGATAACCAGTTCAATTTTTTGACCGTATATATAGAAATCTGCGAAAGTACTTCTGCCATTTTCAAAACCCATGGCCTTTTTTGTTAGAATTTATTTTCATACCCCATGTAGAGCAGTAATTCTCGACATCGCTAAGCATAGACTGAAGGGATTTTTGTGATGTAGCGAATGAATTCATGTCATCCGCGTATAATATCAAAAGGAGTTTGAATTCATCAACTGTTATGACATCATCTAAATCACTGTTAATGTTTTGTGTGATGTCGTTTACGAAGAACATAAACATAAGATGTGAACTGAGGTCTCCCTGCTTAAATCCAATGTCAGAAGATATAAAGTCAGAAACTTCTGAATTTAAACGCACGCATGACTTCACTGCAGTATACATGGACCTTAACGCCATAACAAATTTACTACTTACATTTTCATTTATCAATTTTTGCCACAAAAATTGCCTGTCAATTTTATCGAAACACTGCTTCTAATCGATGAAAATACAGTAGACTTTTTGCTTGGAATTAAGTACCTTAGATATGACGGCGTTTAATATAAAGATACAGTCAGTGATAGATTTTCCTTTTTGAAAACCAAATTGGTTATTTGACAATTTATCATATTCTTTTGACCATTTACTCAAGCGATTCAGTAATATTTGCAAATATATTTTCGCTATTATGTTAATCAGTGTTATCCCGCGATAGTTCTTAGCAACGTTTATATCATCCTTTTAAACACAGGGGCTATGATTCCTTGTCCCCATGCGGTGGGATATTCATGATCAATAACAATCCTATTGTATAACTTATTGATATCATTAACAATCCTATTGTATAACTTATTGAGAAAGGGAGAGATTATGTCAAATGTCGATTAAATAAATTCAGCGGGAAGGTTATCAAATCCAGGAGCTTTCTTACTATTTTGCATGAAAACGGCGTCATCTATTTCTACATTCAATTTAGATATTTCCAAATCCAGCGAAATATAATTAGAATTCGAATGTTCGGGGATATGTTGGTCGTTATCGTTGCTTAAACCGCCACTGAACATTTCTTGGAAATGTCTTTGTAGCTCCTCAATTGTCAAAGAGCTTGCAATCGGAGTTTACTCTTTATATGACAAAAATCACGCGGTTGAGAAGACGCCAAACTACTAATTATACGACCTTCTTGTATTCTATAATTACGTCGGGCTTTCTTTTCGCTTTATTATAACAAGTTCTCTCGCTAACATAGGCTTAACGTTTATCGTTGTCTTAAATTCTATTATAAATATTGCGGCATGCACTAAATGTTTGTTTGGCTGTAAAAAAAAAAAACATTTTTTATTTGAAATTCACTTATTTTTGTTTACAATAACTCGTTGTTTTTTCCGAAGACCTCGTTTATTGCGTTTGCGTGAAGTTAAAAAATTCGTTAACATTACAGTCAATCGGTTGAGTGCACACTTCATTCGTTAAGCGGCTAAATATGTCATGATTATTCATGAGTAAACCAACTTGCAGTTTTACTTTAAAAAAAACGAAACAGTATAAATGGAAAATGTTTCAACTACAATATCATACTGTTGTTATGGAAATGATAGATTGTAATAAACACCGTTTGGACAGCACCAAAAAAAACAACACTTTACAATTCCTGACACTATCACTTGAGAAATTGTACTTAATATACAGAAATATAGACCTATGTTTCCTACGTCTTTGAATCAGCTGTCAAATATTAATGCATTAAATTCTCGCTTAATGGTTTGACCATCTCAAATGAAGACAAAAAAAAACAAGAACTTTCTGTCTATACCTGAAACAGATGCCGAAATTCTGCCGACAGATGCAGAATTTTGGAATTGTTGTAGAACAAATTTATCCAGAACGTTTAAAAATGGAAAAGATACGAGTATCCAGTATTTTTTCGGGTGTCCTTATTACTTGTTTTACGTTTGACTTCATAAATTTTGAAGTCATTTTCAATAATGGCAGTACTATTAAAAGTATCACATATGAAATATTGCATATAAAAATAATGAATAGTAGAAAATCAATAAACTATGTATAAACTACGGTGGCTTAAAAGTGACATTTGCATTTTTTTTTGTTTTTGGAACTTTTTTTTTGTTTTTTTCGCACATTTTTTAATTTATTTTTGTTTTTGGAACTTTTTTGTTTTTGTTTTTTACACATTTTTTTGTTATTTTGTTTTGAAACTTTTTTTTTGTTTTTCGCACATTTTTTATTTTTTTTTGTTTTTGAAACTTTTTTTTTTAGTTTTGTGTACATATTTTATTTTAGTTTTTCGTACATATTTTTAAGCCAATCAAAACAGTTACACCTTATAGAAATAGTTATCTCCCATAGTATAAATTACGCCATTTCCTTGTTCAAAAATTGGATAACACACATAGTTATTTCCCTTAGTATGAAATAAGCCGTTAATGTACCTCGGTATACACGATAGGGTCTCAAATCGAGGAATTTCTACGAAAGCGAGGGGTAGACTCTTCAACACTGGCACGAATGGCCACGGATAAGGTAACTTGGATTTTTTTTTTTTGGTTTTACGTCACACCGACACAGTATAGGTCATTCGGCGACGTTCCAGCAAAGACCTCATGTGCCCTTCCGTGCATTATTTCAGACACGAACGGGCAAGGTAACTTGTTCCGAGGCATATATTATTATAGATTATTTTAATTATATATAGTAATTGTGGTAAATCTTAACCGTTGAGCCACACATAGTGATTAAAGCAGCTACTCAGTATGTGACAGTTTTTGTGAAAAAGTAAAATACAAAACACTGTAAAAATCTTTGTTAACCGGCCTTGGTTAAACAAACAAAAATAATTGTGAGATAGATGTAAAAGTGTTCATAGCCCCATTCACCCCATTAATTGTGTAAAAGTTTTGAGTGTGAAGCGAAATTTAAACAATTTATTTTGTATTCAAATATTTCACTCTCAGCGTAAATTGTTTTTTATAAACTGAATGTCACTTTAGACATTAAAAAGACTTAAACAATTAAATTTCTATCAATAATATGTAGAAAGGAAGTTTATAAATGATTACGTTTTGCTGGTAAAAAAATTCAAGAATTTGTAACACGTACAGAGGAAAATGCTTGAAACACACTGAAAATCCGAAAAAGAAATGTAAGTCAACTTCCCTTATACGTAAAAATACTTAATATGTTACATTTAAGATCCTTTTAATGGTTTTAAATCATAAATATGATTCTCAAATAAAAATTTATCAATGTGGTATGTTTCAAAAAGCATTGTTTATTAAGATATTACCGAATTTAACATTTCATGTTAATAAAGGGAGGTAATTAGAAATTAATTTTTTTATAAGTTCTAAGTCAAATTTTCCAATATGAAATGAATGCATACATTTAAATGATTGCAAATAATGTGCACTTGTAAATGTTTGCAGTACATATTTTACATATTCTTTGATGTTTGAAAATTGTTTTATTAGCATTATTATACATATACATGTATATAATTTCACTTTAGTGTGGTATACAACCTCAATCACAACATACAGGATCTTAAACATGATCGATGGTATTATTAATCTTAAAAAATGGAACGCTGTAAGAGAGATGTTTGTGTTCCTAAATGAACCTGTCGTGTTTCTGTCAAATACATCAAAATTTAATGTTAAAACCAACATCTACGAAGTCGGTAGACAATTATATTTATAAATACTTGATTACATTGCAAAAAATATATGAAAATTATATCATTATATCAATTGAACACATTAATGATGTTATGATATATTGGACACTTACTGAACATCATAAACTGAGTGAGGGTACCTTAAAAGACTTTTTGGTGTGTTGTTCGATATTTTCATGTGCATGATTGTGAACGTAAATGGTGGCCAAGTATTTTGGAAACAATTACTCATTAAGTTTTTGCGTAGAATAAAATGTTCACTGGAAAATATAATGAGATCTTAACACAGTGAACATGTTTTGTGTCAGGGAAAATGGTTCAAAAAACTTAAACAAATATATATTATATATATATTTAACTAGAAAATGCAAGAACTATCCTGTTCATTTTATTTCAGAACTATGCTTTACATTTTAGTTTCGAAAGATCATTTACATTTTATTTTATAATGGCAAGAACTATCCATTATATTTTATTTCAGACTGACCCATTTGATTCCCAGATTTAAGTTATCAAATGTCCAATGAAAATTCTTCTTATATTCAGTTCTTTCATGTAAATTGACAGAATGTCAAATTGATTTTAGATGGCCTTTGGTCGAGAAAAATTCAATTAACTATTAACATGTTATGTGCGATTTGTCATATATCTACTGCGTGACTAACATAATAACCTCTACTTTTTAAATATTTTGACTTTTTTTGTAAACTGCGTGAACTGTAAGGGCTATTGCAATGTGTAAATGTCATTCTTAAGTCACTAAAGAAACAGGCACGAATCTGAATGCATGCTGCTTTATTCGTTACTTGTTTGTACAATATAATGTACTATTATTACCTGTTTGGATTCTAATTTTGTGTTTTGTATGACACATACTTTTTTAATCCAGATATTGATTTTATGAGTTAGATGTAGAATAATTATTTATTTATTAATAGATGCAGCATATCATTTGAACGACAATAGCAGTCAATAGTTGTCTTGCCCGACTGCGTTCTTCTTTACACATATCAAGTAAATAATATAACTGGGTGAACTTTTTTTTCAAACAAATAATAAACAGAACGCTTTTGTAAGAAAATCATCTTATTTCATCACTGGATGAAAATAAATCCTGTATTTAAAGAAAGAAACTTGCATAAACCTTTTTATTAAAGTAAAGCGTAACTGTAAAACAGCGTTTATATCTTCTCACTTATAACAATAACATACTCTTCCTTTTTACAAGGGTGTCTAAATGTTTGGAATACAATAAACACGTTTACTTATGAATTTCAAAGTAGAAAAAAGAGCCGGTTGAACCGAGTTGTTCTCCCAGAATAGGTTTTGTGCACAGAAAAGTATACCTCTTAAAGTTCAAAGTGTTAAAATAGAACAAAGGCAATAACACAAAAACTAAGAAATGCAGATTTAAGGTTCTAATGCACTGCACTTTTATTTAATAGGATCAATCTACCTACAAAGTATCTTGTTGTTACCTCTTATGGTTTTAGAGCTATGTCTCGGACAAATGTCAAAGAGAAAAAAATGAACAAAGGGCAATAACTCCAAAAATAGGAACGGCAGAGTTATGGTTCTTAACACTGCACGTTTATAGAATGGGATCTATCTACTACAAAGTTTCATGTTGATATCTCTTATAGTTTTAGAGTTATGTCCCTGACAAAATTCAAAGTGTAATATTGAACAAAGGGCAATAACTCCAAAAATAGACATGGTTAGACAAAGTTAAGGTTCATGTGCACTGCACTTCTATCTAATGAGCTCTGTCTACTAATCTTGGATTCAGGCGTTGATAGTTTTTGTTTATTTATAACATTACATTGTTTTGCTTTTTCATAACATTTGCGCTATTCCGTATTCGTTCGTATCAAATTGTGCCAATCTGCCAAACAGAAGCACATAAAAAATCCACAGACTGGAACCCAGGCAAGCCTAGTGTTTTCATTTTGAGGACATTTACAGAATAATGAATGGAAAAATCAAAAATAAGAAACGAAAACTTTGTCCGTGTCTCCCTTTTAAAAAAAGCATTCGATGAGCATTTTAACTCATTCAATACTTTAAATAGATGTGGCGTTAGACAGAATTTTTACTTGTTCTTTAATTTATAAATTTACTGAAAACTCCGTTAATGTGGTCAAGTTTGTACTATACCAAAACTTCAGAACATTTTAAATGTAACATAGGTACAAGCCAAGGAAAGATAACGAGAACAATTATGTTCAACTTGTATATAAATGTATTATCTCCCTTCCTGCGTAATAAGAGGCATCCTGGTATATTCATTATGGACATTATTATTATGCATTCTTTTCGCCGACGATGTAGCAAATTGCGCCGATACTGCGATCTAACTTCTTAGATTCGATTTCAGAATTTTGTAATAATACGGTATGTCTATAACTGAGAATAAAACTAACAATTATTGCATTTAAAAATAGTGGACTGCTCAGATCATATGAAAAATGGTTCTACAACGGCAGTTCGGAAAATGTCACCTTAATGTATTAATATATGATTGGGTCTTTTATTTACACCTTGATTATCTTAGACAAAAGCAAAAACTAATCTTGCTGCGCAAGCCAGGAAATCTGTTCATGCCATTAAATCATATTAATGAAATTTTTGAAAGTTCTTCTTTTACACTCTGATTATTTCTAATTATTTAAATATGGTAAAACTTATACTTACCTATGGCGCCGAAATTTATTGAAGTAAAGCCTACGAAATTCTTCATCAAGTCCTAAAGCAATATTGTAAAATAAAGAGAAATGATGAAACCCCAAAGAAAGCCCAACACCGCAAAATTGAAAATATTGCAGGCTCGGTTTGATTGAGCCTGTTCACGGTACTGTTAGGTGCAATTTACCGTCCATGCCCCCTAGCACCGGCTTAAGCAGTATTCAATATTTGACATGATCTGGTAGAATATGGAGTTTTGAAACATCAACATATGTTTTAATATGGCGGTTATCATGAAACCTTCAATGTGACACGTAAGTGCCATTCAATGAAAAGCAGCATATGGTCCCCAAGTAAAAAACAATACATTTGCCCTAAACGAGAAAACAATGGGCAGAACTTAATAAAAATCATAAAGATTAAAACTAATGAAGATTTTCTAGGCGTAAATTATTTTGTAAATGATAATGTTGCAGTGGTAGAATGTGGAAGGATGCCCTTATGTGTTGATCATCATGTAAACATTATCAATTTTCAAAGACATGTATTGGTGTAATCTTCTTTGTATGCCAGAACATAGATATCCTAGAAATTGTTATTTTGTGTCTAATTGACAAGATAACATTGGAGTTTGTTGTTTGGTTTTGTTTGGTCTAGTCAAGAAATTTGGGATATCAGTCTCATTTTTTGTCAGTTTAATCAAAGGATAATTGATTGTAAAACAAAACTTGGATGGAAGAAATTCAAAAATCACCCCGATGTGACAACTATAAAGTTTTCAAATCCATGTATAATCCATAAACAAATATTTATGTATTGATATGCCATTTTATGTAAAGAAATTATTATCCAGCTTCAGTTGTTCTAATCACAAATTAAATATCGGAAATGGGCGACATTTGGCAAACACTGTTTGCAAAATGATAACAATTCTTTTGATTAAGATGAATTTCACATATATTTATTTGTAACAGATTTTTATGCTCCCCGAAATATTTCGGGGGAGCATATAGTCGTCGGGTTGTCCGTCCGTCCGTACGTACGTACGTCCCGAATTCGTGTCCGGCCCATAACTTTGTTATTTAAAGTCGGATTTTAAAACTATTTCACAGAAATGATCACCATATTGAAACGACGTGTCGCGCGCAACATTTGGGTCGCTACCTTGAAGGTCAAGGTCACAGCCTGACCTTGCAGCAAAATCGTGTCCGGTCCATAACTTCATTATTTGAAGTTGGATTTTAAAAATATTTCACAGAAATGATCACCATATTGAGCCGACGTGTAGCGCGCAACATTTGGGTCGCTACCTTGAAGGTCAAGGTCACAGCATGACCTTGCAACAAAATCGTGTCCGGCCCATAACTTTGTTATTTGAAGTCGGATTTTAAAAATATTTCACAGAAATGATCACCATATTGAGACGATGTGTCGCGAGCAAATGTGGGTCGCTTCCTTGAAGGTCAAGGTCACAGCATGACCTTGCAGCAAAATCCTGTCCGGCTCATAACTTCGCTATTTGAAGTCGGATTTAAAAAGTATTTCACAGAAACGATCATCATATTAAGATGACGTGTCACGCACAAGATTTGGGTCGCTACCTTGAAGGTCAAGGTCACAGCATTACCTTGCAGCAAAATTGTGTCCGGCACATAACTTCATTATTTGAAGTCGGATTTTACAACTATTTCACAAAAATGATCACCACAATGAGACAATGTGTCGTGTACAATATTTGGGTTGTTTTTACACTTTGAACTTTTTCTGTGACATAACTCTGACACAACAAGAGGTATACCTTCCTGTGTCCAAAACCTATTCGGGGAGCATCACCCGGTTCAACCGGCTCTTGTCTCAACTTAAAATGAAGAAAAATAAAGAGTATTGCTTTATAGTTTATGAAAATATGGAAAGCCTTGACTGTCTTATCATTATAAACCTAAACGTTGTTATGTCCATATAGCAATATATTGAGTCAACCTTTCCTTATACAATGTGCACTCATTAATATATTATGTGGATCCATCTTTATATGTAGTCAACTGAACAATATATGATGTCAACGTGTCTTTATATGATGTCAATCTATCATTATACGTTGTGCATTTTTGAATATATTATGTGGAGCCATCCTTATATAGAGTCAAAATAACAATATATGATGTCAATCTGTCCTTATATGATGTCAGTCTGTCATTATATGATGTGAAGTTATGAATATATTATGTGGAATAATTCTTATATATAATATATTCATTAATGCACATCGTATAATAATAGATGCACATCGTATAATGAAAGATTGACATAATATATTGATGAGTTGACTGTATAAAATGATTCTACCACATCATATATTCATAAATGCACATCGTATAATGATTGGTCGACATCATATAAAGACACATTGACATCTTATATTGTTCAGTTGAATTCATATAAGGATGCATCTACATAATATATTCATGAGCGCACATTGTATATAAAGAAAGAGTTACACAACAACGTTCATTTTTACAATCATAAGACAGTCAAGGCTTTCCATATGAAAACATGAAAATTGATAACTAGTATATAAAGGAAAATCATAGATAACAATGTGTAGTGTGTCTACAGCTAAATTATGCATAACAGCTTTGATTATATCGTGTATTTTGGGCCGGAGGCCTTTATCTACAAAATAAAATGTTGTTGTTTTTGTTGTTGTTGTAAATCTGTGAATAATTCATGTCTGAAACACGGCTCTTGCTAGCATATTGAGACTGGGCCAGGATCCAGGCAGGGGGGGGATTTCGCATGATTTTCAAATATTTTTCATTCAAGGGGGAATTTCAATAGAAGAAAATTAATTCAGTAAATACAAGTGAAAACAAGATTCAGTTAACAAATTTATTAACAATAAGCTGCTGTCATGTAATATTTTGGATGTTTCCAATGAAATTGAATACATCCTTGATACTTTGTATAAAACTTAACTTAAAAAAATGATCCCTGATTTATGGCCGTTTAATATTATTTTCGAGGGGGGATTTTTTCGGTTTAAGGGGGTGAAACACACTATTATGATGGGGGAATTGGGACCATATTCAGCCCCAAGATTTACCAAACGAGAGCCCTGTAAAACCATTTATACATGAATCTTCAACACACATTAATATCATGAAAATACATCTTTATCATTTTTCATTAGGTTATACAATGTCATATATAAATATTTCATATTTTGCAACAAAGTAGTGAAACAAGGTGAAAATTTATACAAAGTCAATAAATTGAAAATAGACTAATTATGGCATGCAGCGAGAGAAAAGGTTAACTAAGAAAAAAGAACAAAACAAATATTTTTTGATGCCTTATGGTAATACATATTTGGGGTTGGATGGCGAAGGGGGAGGGGGAGGAGGGGGAAACATATGTAAACAAACGGATATAAAATGTAGTTTTACGTATAACATAGTTTATTATTTTTCACCATAGATATTGTCCAACAACATTGACCTGGCACTCTTGCATTTGACCCTGTAGTCGTTTTATTCCGTAAACGTTACAATCTACTTGTAAATCGATATGACCGTAAATTTCTAAAAGTTAAGATGATTATTTCAATTTAACGTCCTTCCTAGTGCCGTTGGTAAATGGGTTTCACTCGAATCCTATTTTAGCTAATTTTTTTATTTCAATTTTAAAATTGCCATCCTCTTAAAACTATTGTAAACTTTTTTGTGGCGTGTAATATCAGTGTAGTATTTTTCATCGTTATGCGCTAAAGCGTATACGATTGCATTATGTTACAAAGACAGTTGAAAGATACTGTAATGAAATAAATAATATAACTGTACTGGTTTCCTAGCAGTTTCCGGTCACAAATCGCACTTTTTAACAAATAAAATGAAAATCAGTCTACGGAGGGGTACAAAACTTTGACAGAACAAAGTTAGGTACCTGTCCAGCATTGCCATGTGTTTAATGTTGCACTTTCATTTTACTTTTTAATTTGAAAATATAGGCCTGAAATGTAACAACTTTTTTCACCTTTATTCAAAAATTCATAGCAGTTTTCCGGACCTTTTTATTTTGAATATAATTCAGCATCATAAAGCAATGTTAAGATGGTTTTATCAGACTAACAGAACTTTCCAACCTTTTCCATGTCGTCTGCAAAAATATTTTCCGAAGTATTGATTTACCTAAAATGGGGTCTTAGTTATTGCGCATGGATATTCAAACTAGAATTCCCCAGGTGTTGCTTATTTTTGAAAGTCGCAAGTTCTCTTATGTAACTTTAAATAACAGGCAAAACTTCAAAATATATAAATTGTTGTACTATTTTAAATGCTAATTAGCATAGAAAACAAATGTCTCTCTGATTGATGAAGTAATGTGAATGCCTTACTGGTAAAAATAAACTGTACTGGACGAATATGATAAACGGCCGGAAAACTGCTAGGGGACGGAAACTGCTAGGAAACCAGTATATAAAACACCACTTAAAAGGTAGTCTAAAACCAGGTGTAGTAAAACGATTTCAAATTAATTCTTTCAAGTAATTTTAAAAAAATATATTCATAACGTGGTGTTGGTAAGGAAACGAACCAGAGACCTTCACTGACGAGTGAAGTTAGCAAATATAGATATATTCGATAGATACTGGTCAGTGTTTATTCAAATAAACTCTATCAAAGTTACTGAAGTGCCAGGTCAATATTGATGGACAATATCTTTTAAAAGTAATTAGTCCAGCTTTAAAATTAGCAGTATTATTGAATGAGGTTTGCACAACTTGCACGGATTTCACGCTCATGTGTCGTAGTATTTTACCACTTACCACGTGTTAAAGATGTAAATGTAGTTTATTTTAAATCAATAGGTGAATACGAGGGGTTATCAAAAAAAGTCGTGGACTTTCGTTGTTGTGTAAAATACATTTGAACTTCTTACACTGCTCAGAAGAATTAATTACAGATAAACACAGAAAAACATCATGTTTGTAACTTCTTATGTTATAACATTATTTAATTTTACATAAACACATGTCGGCGTCAGCGGCGCACTCCAAAGAACTATTGGCGTCAACGTCATAATAACGTACAACATGTGCACAATATGATTCCTGACTGGTCGTACATACTTTTTATGGATTATAAAACATTTTCGGAAAGGATTAGTCAACAATTTTATTATCGTGAGTACAACTATTTTGATTTTGTATTTATCATTATCTCAAGTTGATTTTAAGATAATCGATGCTAGATTATAAAGTCCAAGGGGAGCGTTCGCCTAATGGTTAAGGTGCCATCCTATCAACCCAGGTTCAAGCCCCAATCGGGTCACTACCATGTTTCTTCGTGTGACACCTGTACTGGTTGGTTCTAGGAAGCAGACTCGAAAGTGATTAATTTAAGTTGAAAGAACTTGTTTCGCAATCGACCTTAATTAAATATGTTTAACTGGGTTTGACGTCACACCGACACATTATAGGTCATATGGCGGCGTCCAATGGTAAGACCTCAGGTGCCCTTCCACTCAAACGGGCACCTGAGTTGAACCAAAGTCAAAGAATAGTTATATTTTGTCTTGCATTGGGTAATACTTTTAGAATTTTTTGTTTCATACGTTTATTATATTAACAATGAAGAAGGGTCAGGGACTGATCTCCTGTATCGAAAAGGCATTTTATGTCATTGCTTTCGTTGAATTCAACCACAGGAGCTTGATATTCTATATATAATTGAAAAACATAAGCAAATAATTAAAGAATAACGGCGATTTACGCCTCTATACTATACATGCATATATTTATAGTAGAGATGGGTATTTTTGCCGTTAGTTTTAATTATTTCCTTATATTTTTTTCAATTATTTACAGAACGTCAAGCTCCTGTGATTCAACTCGTCTGGTTTTCCATTGCCCATAGTCAACTGGTAATTTATGGTTTTATGTCCTTAATTTCATCTTCTTAGTCCCCTACTGGTTTAACCGGTCCGTGCGTCCTCAAAATTGGATCCCGCGATAACGCAAAAAGTACAGAAAATATTTTTTATGGATAGATGGCAGCCTGGAGATTATACACGTTATTTACTTTTCTTCCTATGTTCCTATGTTTGGTTGCTATGGCAACTAATAGACTGAAGATATAGCTAATTAAACACATAAACTTGATCCTGCCATAACGCAAAAAGTACTGGAAATATTTTATGAGATGGCAGTCTGGAGATTATGCACGTCTTTTTCTTTTCTTCCTATGTTGAAATATTTGGTTGCTATGGCAACAAATAAAAAAATATCGCAAATTTAACAATATTTGTTATTACTCAAAAAGTATTGAACACATTTTTGTGTCGCCTCTACGGATCACTTCTCCGTCGTATGTCTGTCCGTCTGTCCTTCCGTCCGTCTGTCCGTCTGTCCGTACGAGGTTAACCTAGAACGGCAAGTTGGATTTTTCTTAAGCTCTACCTGTACCAATGGCTTCTAAGTTTACACACTTACTAATCAATACAAAGTACACAATCTGGGCAAGTTTCATAACTCTTTCATATTTACCAAGTTATTGCCCTTTTCAGCACTTAGAAAATGAATAATGGTTAACCTAAAACGGCATGTTGGAAATATCTTAAGTTCTATCTATACTTATGGCTTTATAATTTCCACTTACTTATCAATACAAAGCACATGATATTGCCAAGTTATATAACTGTGTCATCCATATTTCCTAGTTATTTCCCTTTTTTCATTTTGAAAATAGGGCCTTGTCTGGTTTACCTATTTCGGCAAGTTGGATTTATCTTAAATTTCTCCTAATTGCTTAATTTCTTTACTTATATCTTTCATATTTAGTAGGTGGATACCTTTGATGGTCCTCTAATTTTTTTAGAGTAAGCGGTCTCTAGGGTCAAGGTCAAGGTCACTGGTTTAAAAAATAAATATTAACCTTTTTGCTCATACAGCCTTTATTTTTTAGTTGATGTCTTAGTTTAATACAAACACCTCCTTCTTTGGGTGTAGTATGGGGTCATTTGGGTCAAGGTCAATGTTACCAATGTCAAGGTCACCAATGTTAAAAATAGATTTTTACATTTTTACAGGTGTATTGACCTTATTCTATAGACAGATGTTATTTATAATTGATAGAAACATAAACTCTGTTGAAGTTAGTGGTCAGTTGGGTCAAGGTCACCAGTGCTAAAAATAGATTTTTACACATTTGCTCATACAGCCTTTATTAAGTGACAGATATATTTTATATTTGGTAGGAAGATAACTTGCATGGTATTCATCCTTTTGATTGGGGTAGGGATCAGTGGGTCAAGGTCACTTGTGCTAAAAAAATTTTTTTACACTTTTGCCCATACAGCTTTTATTTATTGACAGTTGTATTTCATATTTGGTAGAAAGATAACTTGCATGGTATTCTTCCTTTGGATGGAGTAAGGGGTCAGTTGGGTCAAGGTCACAAGTGCTAAAAATAGATTTTTACACTTTTGCCCATACAGCCTTTATTTAATGACAGATGTATTTCTTATTTGGTAGGAAGATAACTTGCATGAAGTTGAATATTTTTCAACTTCACACGTCAGAGCAATGACTTGGCAACTTATAGCTTTTACAATAACAAAATGCCATGACTTTGTCAAGCTAAAAAACTTGTGTTTACAATAATTTTTTGGTGATTTTTCTGTCCATAACTGAGTGAATGGGTAAACATTTACGAAGTATTGCTACTGACAAGAATCTGAGCCGGGGGCATTTGTGTTTAACAAACACGTTCTTGTTTCATTTCGTCCTTACCCGCGATGCGCAACGAAAAGGCGATGGTACAATGACACGATGATGAAAAAACGATGGTACGATGGTGAAACCGCGATGGTACGATGGTGAACCGCGATGGTACGATGGTGAAACCGCGATGGTACGATGGTGAAAACACGATGACACGATGTTTCGATGGTACTATGGTACGATGGTGTAAACTTGATGTTACGATGTTGAGATCACGGTAGTCTTAACGGAACACCGTACTAAATAGAAACGCTCTCTTGAAACACTAGAAAGCACTTGAATAAAAAAAAAACGTTTCAAAACGTTCTATAGATATCGTAATAATAAAAGTTTTTTTACATCTTTATTTAGCTAGATCGCGATTGTTTACTAATCTGATTAAATAATAGCTAGTCATATTTATGTTATCGGTGCAAAAAGCCAAAAAGCACCGAAAAACTACAAAAAAAACACACCGAAAAACACATATAATACAAAAAATGCGGTTATGATTAAATTCTGCCAAATTAACTCTTTCTGACGTTGGTGTAATTAAATTAGTGTAATTATTGGTTTTAAATAATAATATATCACAAAATACGTTGTAGAAGGTGATCACCGATCCTGCGTCGGCAACATTGCATCACAAATTAAAGCTTTTGTCAGGGATGTTGGCATTATAGATATGCAAATAGGAGATATGCTCTGGGCAATATCAGGACAAAATCTGTATATGTTATCATCTGAAGTGACCTTGACCTTGCAATTGTTAACCTAAATTACATGTGTCACTTTTGTAGCCATTAATTTTATCATTTGTGATACAATCCATCAATAACTGATGACTTAATTGTCCCCATGCACAAAGTTTGACCTCTGTGTGTGACCTTGACGTTTAATATATGTGCAAGACACTGCTTCTTATAGTGGTAAACATTTCTATGAAGTGTCATTAGAATGCCTTCGTATGTGGAGGTGATATGCTCTGGACAAAATCTCTAAATCTTATCACCTTTAGTGACATTGAACTTGCTTATATTAAACTTAATTACATGCTTCACACCATAGTCATGATTATGACATTTGTGTTTCAATCCCTTAATAAATGATGACTAAATGGTCCGAATACACATACTTTTATCTAACTTTGATCCCTATGTGTGACCTTGACGTTGGCCGCAGGGACACACATTTTGCACGCAACACTGCCTTACAATGGTGAACATTTCTAAAATGCATGTAGAAGTTTTGCTACGGACATGCGTTTTTTTAAATGACCTGTAAGTGTGACCATAACTTTTTTAATTAACCTTAGTGTGAAAAGAGATCTTTGGTACGTTTCACTAACGCACTTACCTTATCATAACTTGAGTTTGAACGTTACATTTTGCGTATGCAGAACTGACGTACTTATTTGCGTTTCACAAAACTTTCTTACCTACTACGCATTTGCGAAGGTTTAAACGTAAAGTTTCGCTCACTTATTGCTGACGTAAATTACACGTTTTGTTTAGTGAAATTTACGTTTTGCGTAAGTCCAAATTTACGTAAAAAGATACGCTTAACTTAAGAAATATTAGTAAAACGCTCGCCTTGTTTATGGGCGCGACACAGCTTATTATAGAGGTAAACTTTTTTACGCAGTTGCATTAAAATTCCTCAGTGCGTGAAGGAGATATACTCCGGACAAAAATTGGACGCCGCCCGCCCGCCAGGGGGGGGGGGGGGTGGGGGAGCTATAAAAAACCCATCTTTCAAACGGAAGTATAAAAATTACGGCGATATAAACACAATTTTATGATGTTGGTGTAATTCCTTCTATATCATGGTTGCAAGTATCTTGGGAACAAAGCAGTTTTCAAGCATTAATGCGGTTCTTCAGAACAATGAGGTTTTTCCTCGGCACAGGTAAGTACACTCCTTATGTTGCTGTACAAGGTGAAATAGCTTGGAACCCCTTCATCTTAGATCAATGGAAAAATGTTTGTAATCATTTGACTCATTAATTTATTTATGGTAATTGTAAAGTAAATTAATCTATATCTGTATGGGCTGTGGATAAAGGAAATGATATATGTAAAAAGTGGCCTTTTATTGTCAGAGATAAGATGAATTTACTTGTAGTAAACATGTCCACTCAATTTTCACGCAGGAAATTGTTAGAACAATTTAGAGGAACGTGACATATCTAATTGGTATACAGTAATGAGTGGAAGAAAGTCAAAGGTTTGAATGGAAATAGCTCAGGGCATAAAGAACTCTCAAAGATTCCTACGCTGTGGAACACTACTGTAAAATTAATTTACCAGGACCTGTATATATCATCAGTGCATAGAAAAGCCGAAAAGCACCGAAAACACCGAAAAACACTAAAATACATTAAAATAATTGGTAATGATAAAATTCTGCCAAATGACTATTTCTGAAGTTGATTTGACGTAATTAGTTTTATTATATCAGATAAAAATCAATATTATATCACAAAATACGTTGTAGCAGTTGATCACCGACCTAGCAATGACAGAGAAAAGCTGAAAAACACCGAAAGCACTGAAAAATACAAAAACAAAATGGGTTATGATTGAATTCTGCCAAAATAACTATTTCTGACGTCGATTTGGTCAAATTAGTGTAATTATATCGATTTTAAATCAATAATGTATCACAAATACGATATAGAAGGCGATCACCGATACTGTGTCGAATATAGAAAAGCCGAAAACACACTTCTATTAACAATATGAACAAATGTATTAATATTGGAAATAAGAAAATTCAATTTACACAGACGATATTGTTTTAATTGCTGAACATGAAACTTATTTACAAGAAATGTTAAACCACCTAAATGATTGGTGCCTTTTAATTGGAATGTTAGTAAATGGCCAATTAAAGTAATGCACTTAGACAAAAGTCTGTGCCCAGATCTGTAGATGTTTTAATGTGGTATAACAGTAATTGAGCATGCTTATACGTACATGTATCTTGGTATCGTGTTAGATGAATTCTAAGATTATAATGTTACAGCTAAATATGTAAGCCAACGTGCTGGCCGTTTCCTAGGACTCCTCATTGCTAATTCTAAATATTCCGGCGATCTTCCTTTCGAGGTATAAACAAAACTTTATAATGCTTGTGATATTCCTGTCTATATAATATGGTTTACCTATTTAGAGAACTTAGCAGTTTAATGCATTTATTGGATCAACAAATGGCAATGATGATTTTCCTCGGCACAGGCAAGTACAATCCTAATGTTGCTGTTCCAGGGTGAAATAGCTTGAACTCCTATCATTATTGATCAATGGGAAGTTGTTTGTAATCACTGGAGTCGTTGATTAAATAATAGCAATCATAGAGTATATGAATCTACATTTGTATGGGCTTTCGATAAAGGAAATGATATATGTAGAAAAAAGCATTTAATTGTCAGAGATAAGATGAATTTACTAGGGCTAAACATGTACGTTCATTTGCTGTTTTAACGGCGTTGATTTGGTGAAATTAGTGTAATTATATCGGTTTTAA
This sequence comes from Ruditapes philippinarum, assembly GCF_026571515.1. Classification (NCBI taxonomy): domain Eukaryota; kingdom Metazoa; phylum Mollusca; class Bivalvia; order Venerida; family Veneridae; genus Ruditapes; species Ruditapes philippinarum. Next base: position 20,708 of record NW_026864028.1, read on the forward strand.
ATCGGAAAGAAAATATGTGTTTCACTTTACACAGACGATTTTGATATAATTGCTGAAAATGAAACTGATTTACAGGAAATGTTAAACCACCTAAATGATTGGTGGCTTTCAAAATATATGTTAGTAAATGCCAGTAAAAGTTATGTTTTGCACTTAGACCAAAGTCTAGATCTGTATATATTTTAATGTGGTATAAGAGTATGTGAGTATGCTTATAAGTACATGTATCTTGGTATCATGTTAATGTTACACCTAAATGTGTTGCACACAGTGATGGTCGTGTCCTGGGCTCATAAATCTAAAAAAATCCGGCGTTTTTCTTTACAAGATATAATCAAATCGTTATGTATTTCCTTCTATTTCATATGGGTTGCCTATCTGGAACTCTGCAGTTTTCTTGCATTAATTGACCATTAAAGGGCGATGAGGGTTTTCCTAGGCACAGGCACACTCCTATTGTTGCTTTGCAAGGCGAAACATTAGTAACCAAATCATCATTGATCAATGGAGAGCTGTTTGTACGGTTGTTTTAGAGTAGAAAAATCTATATTTGTATTGGCTTTGGATAAAGGAAATGATAGGTGTAAAATAAGCCTTTTATTGTCAGAGATGAATTAACCAGGACTTAACATGTACACTCAATGACGTTTTCACGAACAATTTGTTGAACGTGCCATATCCAATTGGTATATTGTAATGAGTTGCAGAGAGTCACTGGTTTGAATGGAAATTGCCGAAATAACCTAAGGGCATACATAACTTTCAAAGATTCTTACACTGTTGAATGCTTCTGTAAAATTAAATAACCAAGACCTGTTTATTTTATCGGTGCATAGAAAAGCCGAAAAACACCGAAAAAAACCGAAAAGCACTAAAAATACAAAGAAATAATTGGATTGTGATCAAAGTCTGCCAATTGACTCTTTCTGACGTTGATTTGATGAAATTAGTTTAATTATATCGGTTATTAATCAATAATAAATCACAAAAATACATTGTAGAATGTGTTAACCGATCTTGCGTTTAAAATAGAAATGCCGTAAAACACCGAAAAACACCGAAAAACACCGGAATTACTTAAAATACAAATCATTAGATTATGATTAAATTCTGCCATATTGACTCTTTCTGACGTTGTTGTGATGAAATAAGTTTAATTATGCCGGTGTTAAATCAATAATATATCACAAAATACAATGTAAAAGGCGCTTGACACAAAAATGCCGAAAAACGCCGAAAAACACCGGAAACACGTAAAATACAAAGAAATCATTAGATTATGATTAAATGCTGCCATATTGACTCTTTCTGACGTTGTTTTGATGAAATAAGTTTAATTATGCCGGTTTTAAATCAATAATATATCACAAAATACGTTGTAGAAGATTTTCATCGATCTTGTATTTAACACAGAAAAGGCCAGAAACACCGTTAAAACACACTTAAAATACAAAGACATAATTGGATAATGATTAAATTTGACCAAATTTACACTTTCTTGTCATTGATTTGGTGAAATTAGTGTAAATATATCGGTTTTAAGTCGGTTTTAAATCAATAATATAGCACAAAATTGAGGTTGAAGATGATTATCGATCTGCTTCGGTTATAGGAAAGCCGAAAAACACACTTCCCTTAGAAGTATGAATGTATTACATGTATTAATATTGAAAATGAGAAAATATGTGTTTCACTTTAAACAGACGATATTATTATAATTGCAGAAAATAAAACTGATTGATATGAAAATTAAAATCACCTTAATGATTGGTGCCTTTTAAACGGAATGATAGTAAATGCCAGTAAAAGTAATGTTGTAATGTTTTGTACTTTTGTACAAAAATCTGTGCCTTGATCTGTATATGTTCTTTAATCTGGTACAGTAATTGACTATTCATGTAAGTACATTTATCTTGGTATCATGATAGATAAATTCTAAGATTAAATTGTTACAGACAAATATGTTGCATACAGTGCTGGCCTTGTCCTGGGACTCCTCGTTGCTAAATCTAACACTTCCGGCGGTCTTCCTTTCGAGGTATAAACAAAACTTTATAATGCTTGTGTATTTTCTTTTATATCATATGGTTTACCTATCTGGGGAATCGATCATCAAAGAGCAATGAGGTTTTTTCTCGGTATAGGCAAGTACAATACTAATATTCGAGGATGAAATAGCTTGGACTCCCATCATAATTGATCAATGGGAAGTTGTTTGTAATCACTGGAGTCGTTGATTAAATTATGACAATCATAGAGTAAATGAATCTATATTTGTATGGGCTTTCGATAAGGGAGATGTAGAAATAAGCCTTTTATTGTCAGAGATAAGATGAATTTTCTAGGGCTAAACATATACATTCATTTGCCGTTTTCACGCAGGAAATTGTAAGAACAATTTATTGGAACGTGCTATATCTCATTGGTATACTGTAACGAGTTGCAGAGAGTCACTGGTTTGAATAGTAATGGCCGAAATAAGCTAAGGACATACAAAACTTTCAAAGATTTCTACGCTGTTGAACTCTTTTGTAAGACCGGTATATTTCATCGGTTCATAGAAAAGCCGAACAACACCGAAAAACACTAAAAATACCAAGAAATAATTATATTATGATTAAATTCTGCAAAATTGTTTCTTGCTGACGTTTATTTTATGAAATTATTTCAATAGTATCGGTTTTTAATTTATTATAGATCCCAAAATACGTTGTAGAAGGTGTTTACCGATCTTGCGTTTGGCAAAGAAATGCCGAAAAGCACCGAAAATTACCGAAAACACTTTTAATTGAAAGAAATCATTAGATTATGATTAAACTCTGCCCAATTGATTCTTTCTGATGTAGATTTGGTAAAATTAGTTTAATTATGTCGGTTTTAAATCAATAAAATATCACAAAAAAGACATTGTAGAAGATCTTGCGTTTAACATAGAAAAGCCAAAAAACACCGAAAAAAAAACACTTAAGGTATTAGGACCCTAATGGGCACTATAAGGAACTGAAAAATTGACATCATAGGTCAGATGTATACCTTAAAGTACACCTGTAGGCAAAATTTAAACCAAAGTTTACCGTATGGAAATCAAGTTATGGCCACTTTTCTGAACTCAAGCTAGGACGTTATGAGGCCCTTTTTTAGAAATGAGGAACCTTTAAATAATCTGCAATAACTTTCTAATGAAAAATGTTTTCCCATTAATTTTTTGGTAAGAAACAAATAGTACCATTCAGCTAACAATCCACATAAGCAAAATTATGGTTTCTACATAAAATTTATGAAATCTGTATAAAAAATGTTACCCTACCCCACCCATTTTTACCACATGTCTGACCATTTTTCTACTTAGGGAGCCTAATTTAAAAAAATTCTTAAAATTACCCAAATGAGTGCCTGTTTTCAAAGTTTTCCCTAAATTTTAAAAAAAGTATATTGGTTGATCTTGCTAAAATATGAAATACTTTTTACCGTCTAGTTTTGATTATATTACACTTTGAAAATATCAGGTATCATATTTATTACTAGATTTAGCATAATTTAGCCAATAAATACCTATATAAATTAAAAAATCAAAATTAAACACTTTTTTTCTTTCCAAATGGGACATGAGAGATACATAAATAATGTTAAAAGAAAAAAAGGGAAGAAAAAAAAGTTGACCCTTTTGGGATTGAACCCATGGCCCTCATTTTCAATGTAGTTAACAGTAGTTCTAGCCTATTTGAATACTCTTCAACGCGGAGGTAATGCATTAGGGTGCTAATACCTTAAAATACAAAAAAAATAATTCGGTTATGAATAAATTCTGCCAAATTTACCCTTTCTGGCGTTGATTTGGTGAAATAAGTGTAATATCGTCGGTTTTATATCGGTTTAAAATCAATAATATATCACAAAATACTTTGTTGAAGGTGATCATCAATCCTGCATCGGTTATAGAAAAGCCGAAAAACAGACTTCTCTTAAAAGTATGAATAAATATATTAATATTGAAAATGAAAAAAAAAAAAATATGTGTTTCACTTGACACAGACAATATTTTTATAATTCCTGAAAATGAAACCGGTATACAGGAAATGTTAAACCACCTAACTGATTGGTGCCTTTTAATCGGAATGTTAGTAAATGCCCAATTATACTAATGTTATGCACTGAGACAAAAGTCTGTGCCTAGATGTGTAGATGTTTTTTTAATGTGGTAAATCAGGAATTGAGTATGCTTGTACGTACATGTGTCTTGGTTATCCTGGGACTCCTCATTGCTAATATTTAATTTAAAAATTACAGCCGCTCCCTCCTTTTACGAGGTATAAAAAAAGCTTTAAATGGGCTATATTAATTCCCTTCTATATTTCAAATTTTTACCTATTTCTAGAAAAACCAAACCCAGTCTTCATGCATTTAATTCGGATCATCAAAAAGAAATGAGGCTTTTCCTTTTGGCACCAGGCACAAGAACACTCCTAATTGCTTACAAAGGTAAAATTTACCATTTGAAGCCCGGGTTAAATTATTGATTCAATTTGGAAAGCTGTTTGTAATCCATTAGAGTTCGTTGTTTAAAATTATGATAACTTATAGAGTAAATAAAAAATGGTTTTTACAGGCTTTGGGACAAAGAAAATAAGGCTTTTAAAAAATTGGCCTTTTTCATTGTCCGGATTAAAGATGAATTCACTAGGATGAAACATGTACACTCAACTGACGTTTTCACGCAAGAAATACACATTGTTATGAACGTGCCATATCTCATTGCTATAATGTAATGAGTTGCAGAGAGTCATTGGATTGAATGTAAATGGCCGAAATAAGCCTAGGACATACAGATTCATATGCTGTTGAATTTTACTGTAAAATTAATTTAGCATGACCTGTATATTTCATCGGTGTATAGAAAAGTCGAAAAACATCGAAAAAAACACTTAAAATTGAAAAATAGAAAGAGATTAAATTCTACCAAATTGACTCTTTCTGTTGTGCACTACTAGATCTGTAAATATTTTTTAAAAGTCGTATAACAGTAATGAGTATGCTTGAAGGTACATGTATTCTTGGTATCATGTTAGATGAATTCTAATGTTATAATGTCACAGCTAAATATGTTGCACACAGTGGCTGGCCGTGTCCTAGGATTCCTCATTGCTTAAGAGCAATGAGGATTTTCCTCGGGACAGGCAAGTACATTCCTAATGTTGCTGTACAAGGTGAAATAGCTTGGACTCCCATCATATTTGATCAATGAGAAGCTGTTTGTAATCATTGAAGGTATGATTATTATATAGTAAATACATGTACATCTATTCTGTATTGGCTTTAGATAAGGGAAATTATAGATGTAAAAATTGGCCTTTGGTTGTTAGAGATAAAATGAATTCACTAGGACTAAACATGTACACTTTGATATTTTGAAGAAATTATACATATCAGATAAAGGTGGAAATTATGTTTTTGTTTCGACAATTGCCGTCGGAAAGCTATCCAAGTCGATGAATTCAAAACGAAACTTTTGTAATAAATAAAGACTTGAAATACTTTAATCAATAATCATTGTGTTGCAAAAAGTACATATGCCAATGTCGGAACCTTTTCCTATTCTGTAATTTCAAAGTTTTGTAAGGATATAACATCAGCGTCATTCAGCTTTGTTTTAGTAACACAAAAAGTATCAAAATTAATTATTTATCAGATTCACTATTTCTAGTTGTTAAATGCGGGTTCTCAGTCCACATACATTCAGATATTCAATTTTAAGTTCCGGGTATCTCCTATTTGTCTACGGGGACCTTATCTGGAGGACCGGTGACAGACAGGCGCAAGGCTTGGTTTTATGTTATGCTACATGGAGTGCTGTTATAGAGTTTGATTTCTTTTGCCGAATTTGGAGAGTTGTTGTTATGCGTTGTTTGCTTAAACACTATTGTTTCGCGTTCTCTCACGCTATAATTTAATGAAATTGGGGTTGACTTTCTGTTGGGGTGGCTCGGATGACAGCGTTACAGATTTCTCCGTATCTGTGACAGAGTCAGAATCCTCATACTGCTGCTTAATATTAATGGATGTGGGGTTATATTGGGCTGTGATTAATATGGTTTTAGTTGCGATTCCTTAAACTGGGAGTAGATGTCAATGTTTGTTTCATTGTTTTAGAAATGTTTATATGGCGAGATTCTTTAAGGATTTCATACCAAATTGAAATCTTGTGTGTTTCAAGCCCATTTACTTTAATAGCTACTGGGAAATTGAACTTTACCTGTTTGACCCTATGTGATTCTCTGACATGTCTGTAGTGTTGCCAGAGTTCTTTCTTGCATTAACTTCTTTTTGAGGATAGTCTCTATAAAAGTTTATGTGTGGTTTGGCATGCTTTAGCTTGTATTCTTTAGACATAATATTGTCTATATTGCGTGTGTCTTGGAATAATTGGTAGCATCTTTATAATCCCGCTTTAAAGGGGTTTCTTCCGGGCCTTTCCAATTTTTAAAACTCTAAAAGCGAATGTCCTTTTAAAATATCAACGAATAGATTTTTCGGCCAACAATATTTGATTACTTTAATTTCCAAATTTCCCCCCCTCCCAGGGAAAAACATTTAATTCCAAACAAAAAAAAAGGTAACAAGAGCGGAAAAGCGGGCCCTTTATATTTGTTTTTCAAGTAAAACGTATTGTATCTAAATCTCCCTTTTTAATTGGGGCTTAAAAAGAGTTTACAAACCTTTTATATATCCCAAAACAAGTTTACATTTTAAAAAATAAAACCCTACATAAAAATGTCCCAATTTGGGGAAAATCTCCAAAGTATAATCTCCATTTTCTTTGATATATTCGTGAGTCTGTAGTTTTTACCATGATTTCCTAAACATATTTGTGATTGCTCTTGACAGCTATGATTGATTAGTTGTTACATGCTGAAGTAGTGAGTCATTTTAAACACAAATATGAAGATTTTTTATGTATCTGTTTATTGCTAGTTTCAAACCATGATACTGTAAAAAAATAATTAGTCAACATGTACATGTAATTTGTTCTATGTAACTGAAGTCTAAAAATTCTCCATGTTCATTTAAAAAGACATTTACAAAATTAAATGTATGATCATATAAACTTTTAATAAAAAAGTTATTACTTCCTGTTATGAAATAATGGCATATGTAGCACTTGATCAATGTTATCTATATAAAGCATATCAATTAATACATCAATCCAGAATCTATTCTTTATCTTATCAATAATCAACTCACAAGGAATTTTTCCAGTATCAAAAATTTTGTTAATATAAAACAGTGACTTTACAAGGTTTAAACATTTTCCGTCACTATTAGTAACATACCATTTAAGCTATCTTATATCTTCAAACAGTGTATATAACGATAAATATTAACTATATTCAGACAATCTTCACTGTATGTCTTTGTCATAACTGATTCTTTGTCATAACTTATAGTTTTATTTTTGCCTTGCCTACCCATATAAAGGCATAAAAATCACTAAATGTCTTTGAAAGTACTACACAGGGAATTGGCCTACTTGTAAAACAATGTGTAAATAAAGGAAGTTAAATGGGCTCAATAACAGAGACTTTACCAATTGGTATTAGTAATATTTAAAATTCTTTATCCTGTTGAGGAGGATTAATAAACTTCAATAAACCTATTCCATGATTTACATAAATGAAACAAATATCTCAACATATTATGCAATATAAGTAAAAGAAAATCGTCTTTTTATCCAAAACTTCAGCACGACATCACTTATAAGTACTTTATATTCATTCATTTAAACTAAATGTCTTAACAAATAAGCAAATAAGCCCAGTTTTAAAAGGAAACGATACCATTTTACATGCTACAAAATATAGAAAATGGTGAAAATATATTACATGTATAATTATAATTATAAAAAATACAATTAAACAAACTTCAGTAAAGTATACACATCATGTAAATTTATTATATATCATTTGACATAACGGCATCTCTTTGTTGTATCATACATCATGTTAAGTTTCAACATTTTAATGCAAATAAAATTACTAAGCATATACATATTTCGGTAAATAAAATGTTAACATATATGTTTGTAAATAAAGAATGCCAATGTTGAATTTCGAATTTATCATATGTATTGGCTTTTTAAAACTGTGGCATAGAGGTGACATTTGCACTTCTATATTTATCTGCCTTCCGTGATATAACAATCTTGTAGCCATGAGATAATAAAATAAACTACACATTTCCCCTTTTGTGCCACCGTAATTTACAACACAATATATATCAGAAAATATTCACAACAAATACAATGCAAGATATATCAGAAATTATTCGCAACAAATACAATACAAGATATATCAGACAATATTTGCAACATACAAAATACAAGATATAATTATAAAAAGATTTGCAAGAAAAAACAATCCAATGTATATCAGAAAATATTCTCAACAAATACAATCAATACAAGATATATGAGAAAATATTTTCAACAAATACAATACAAGATATATGAGAAAATATTTTCAACAAATACAATACAAAATATGAGAAAATATTTAAAACAAATACAATACAAGATATATGAAAAAAACAAAAAACAAATACAATACAAAATATTTCAGATATTTCAGATTCAAGATATATCAGAAAATATTTAAAGTTACATTTAATAAATTTCATAAAAACAGAAATAGCGACATTTCATTGATAAATTGGGTTTAATATCGACTCCAGATCTTATTTTGGTGTCCAGACAACCAAAATGAGTTTTATAAGCATAAAAATGGACAACCTCATTGTGGCGAAATCGGAAGTACAATATCTCTTTGCATGAGAAACTCCACCTTCAGATCATCCGTACATCAATATTAAATCAACAAACATGACTATAAGTAGCAGTCCTAATTTAACGGTATATTTCCGCATTGTAACGGATGTTTTTTATACAAATTTAATCTTTTTTATGAGATGATTACTTTTTACTGAACCTAAGGCCTAGTGCACCGTGAAGTTAAACGGTTAAAATGTGTTTGCACAAGAAAATCTCATATTTGTTGTGTTCCGGATAGCAGCTATAACACTGTGACGTAGCGCATACACAAGCTGATTATAATCTTCATTTGCATGTTAAAATTCGTATACGAACTTTAGTGTTACCGTGGGGTTTTCCGTTAACAAAGTCCCTTCAAAGATAAGAACGTTATGGACCGGACACGACATATACCATCAAATAGACAATGTTAACTTTGAATGAGCAAGTGCGACCTTGACCCTGGAGGTAGGGGTCTGGTTGTTGCACATGACACATCTTCTTATTATAACAAACATTTGTGCCAAGTTATTTCAGATACCTTTGATAAATGACAAAGTTATGGACCCGACACGAAAGTGTGACGGACGGACGGACGGACAGACGGACGGAGCCAATTACTATATCCCCCTTTTTTCTTCGAAAAGGCAGGGGACAATAATTTCCATAGAATTGTTTTCTATAACAGCATGTGTATCAAATTTTTATGATCATATGAAATCGTCGCCTTAAATCCAGAGTGTCGTAACTCCAATTTTGGAAAAAAATGAGTGTTTGGTATCAAAATATTCGTATATTTTTAGCTGTATCTAATGGTAAGAACAACATCACTCTGGTTCTTGCCTGTAACGATATATTGAATGGGTTAGAATGCTGTAAGTCCAAAAATTGTGATAAAAATAACGTCCATAATACCGTAACTTCTGAACCAATAGTTTGTTAAGATTCTAGTCACGTGATGCTGTTTTGACAAAATGGCAGCTTTTTCAAGGTATCAGGAATGACTTTCTACGTTTTATATTTCTTGATAACATGTAAGTGTTTTGCTTTACATGTTATCTAAAAATATATAGATTAATTCTTTATTGAACTGTTTCAAACCTTTAAAAAAATATAAACTACTCTTAACCCTTGAGCTAAATTAAAAGCAGCATGATGTGTTATAAAATTCGGATAGCATGGAAATCAGATAAATTGATACAAACTTTCAATATTCACAAGTATCAGCTGTTTATAACTTGATATGTGATTGATTATATGATTGATTGATCAATATTACCTTGTACATATTCAGATTAAATACGTCCAATCAGGTTTTGCATAAGATTGTGGAGATATTGTATTTAGTGTATTTAACTTACAAACAAAATTCATCAAATGGGAAACATACTACTGTGATTGTTGCATTTTGTACATTGTTTTTCTTTAACTATATAAGACAAATTACCGTTCTGGTGCTAAGTGATACGAATAAAATTTACACATAACTTAACTACTCATACCTGATGTTAAATTATGTAATGTTTACTTCATGTTTATTTCATTATTAATTTTTCATAATTTCATAATTCTGTACTTTCGTATAACCATCACAAAAATATCAAAAGTTTTGCTGTCCAAGGCATTATGCAATCCAGAGAGGTTAACAATACCCACAGTCATAATGAAAGAAAGACACAACACTTTTAAAATGGCAGAAGTGTTCACTCGTTTGTGTTCTTAAAACAGTACGTCCAAACGTCAAAGACTATGGTGGGAAAAAGTTGACAATATCCCTAGAAGAAAAGTTTAAAAGCTGAGAACTGTTTTAGATGCAACATTAAGCGTTGAATAAAAGACGTCATTTGCACAAAACAATACTTATTAAACAGAATCCCTGTTGAACTACTCAGCTATTGTGCATAAATCTACATGGTGTCAGTCTATACATTTTCTGTCAACATAATCATTTTCATTCTTATGCTAAAATTTATTATGTAATTGGAGCATGCAAAGCAAAATTAATCTAAGTTTCTAAGTTATAAATATAATTCTAGTACATCTACTACCAACTCGTAAGGTAAAACTACCTGTAATTAACAAATGATTCGAACCTATGTACTGAAACTGAAAATTATCCATTACAAAAACTATTTTTTTAAAAGAAAAATATGATTGGTTAAAAGTTTTCATTCGATTGAAACGTAGAAAAAAGATTTTGTGAAGAAATGTTACAAAGTCTATAGGCCATATAAAACATTAAGGGATCTTTAAATTGTCATATTTGTTTCATCAAACGTTTGTTGAAGTAAGGTAAGATAGAATTAATATTTGACTAAAAATCTAAGATATTGAGCATTGCTTTATACGAATGAGTTATTGATGTAAACAGTTAAAAACATTAAAAGCAAACGTATACGTAATTGTTATTGAATGTAAGAAATTGTTTGAAAAGAAGTTGTATGCCACTTTATATATAAATACAAGTAGTAATTGAGGTACAGTAGTTCATTGAAACACCATATCCAGACCTGTAGCATCTTTGAAAATTTGTGAGCTTTGAGTGGCGTTTCATATTTTTCTTTAAAAAAAACATTAGGTAATGCTGTTCTTAGAAAAGTAAAATACATAGGTTTATTCTTTTTTATGTTACAGAGAAAGGAACTTATTGTTGATGTTGTTTTTCAAAGTTTAAGCAGTTATCTCTTTCAAACATTTCTGTGTGTTTTGTAAGTCAAATTGTGTTAAACATGCTGTTTGTCTGCAAGCTACAGGTATTCAAAGTTGAATTTATAATGAATTAGTGATATAATAAACGAAACCAATAGTAAATCTGAATTTCAAATATTTTATAGTTTTAATCTCAATGTGAAAATAGCATATCATATGATAAAAGTTTTGCGATTTAATGTAGTGAATATCAATACAATGACGATGTTTCTGAATTTTGTTGTTGTTTCTTTTTTTATCTCAATGTGATACATTTACAAAATCATTAATTGTTTGTTTTGTTGTTCATTTGCAAGGCTCACTAGTTCATGAAAATGGTCATAAGACAATGAAGCCCGAGTTCAATTTCAACCTTATAATGCCTGTTCGTGGCTATTCACACTTCACCGCATTGTCTTGATTTCTATTATTGACTTTTAAGACTAAATTTACTGTTTTGATCCTGATCACATTCCATGCTCTGTGGTGCCTAAATTAATGTTGATCCAGACTATTCGTTAAAGCACTCTAGTTACGTCTAAATTTAATATAATTTCAGTATAAAACAATAAAATAGTCATTATTTCACACTGTTGTAACTCCTAAATGTAATTATATTTTAGGGTCAAATTGCTGTAACTTATTACAGCATTCTGGTTCTTGTATTTTTTTCAATAAAATATATTTTTAGTGATTTTTCATTTTTTATTTTGATTTAAAAAAAAAAAACTATCTACAGGAACTTCTTTGTAATTAAAAGTGTAAAAGTTAAAATAATTCTGCACATTAAGATATATTTTATATTAAAATTAGTTGAGTAAGTGTGTTGATATAGCCTGTTAAAACTTTGAAGTCCATTTTCTCAAAATGGTCAAAATACGACTTACATCATCATGGAATTAAGGCGACGAAATCTTAACACACCTGCAATTATCTACAACCAAGCGTAATCAGTCAATACATCAGTAGTTAGAAAAAAAACATATATTATGTGGTAAAGAATAAATCTTAACGAGCCATGAAAAAATCAGCGACCACGTGTATAAAGCTAAATAAACAGATATATTCAGACAGAAAACCTAAACATATCAACCATGAAATTGTCAGCGGTCATAGCTAAACATGCTATATATGGTGTGCTTAAAGCATGCATGAGCTATTCAGCAACCAAATACTTCTACATTTACTCTTTGTATATATTATGTACAGAACTGTAGTTACATTTAATCTACATACTTATGTCCATGAACATTAAAGTGACATTATGCTCATTCTTTCGCTTTTCTAGTTACTGACCGATAATTGAAATTAATTTTGTTTTAAAGTTTTTTATATTTTAATTTTTACTGACCAATTAGTTATACTGAAAATGTTTATGATAAAATATAAAAACTACCTAAATTATACCCACTCTTTTTAAATATTAAACGATACCGATACATTCCGAACGATATTTATAGAAATGTCTGTGGGTCACGTAGATTATTAGTAAAATATAGAATTGAATACAATTATGACAAAACATAAACTTATTGTGAACGAACATTTACACTTTGATAGGCATAATGCCACTTTTAAGATTATTGAATAACAAAATACGAGTACACTTAAGAAACAAAAAGTGTGATACTTTAAAAGCAAGCTGTATGAAATAAAGCTTTGATACAGGTAGAATAAAGTGTCACTCAGTCACTATAAAGTGATTCAAATATATTTTTTTCAAAATCACCATTTTAACAAGAAAATACAAATGTATACTGTGTGTAAGAATTATTAACATTCTTAAAATTTTAATTTGTTCACTTTTTGGCGCTAAAAGCTCTCGCGTCACGTTAACGTCGCCGCCTTTTTAGCGACGTCACGGATGGCAGAGTTTTCCGGAAGTTACATAAAAAGATTACAAACAAGTTTATTTTTTGAAGACATTAACGGTAGCGATATTTGATGTAAAATATTATTATTACAGTAAATATTTAGGATTGAAAAGAAATTAATTAAATTGACAGGAAACACCATTGTTGAGAATCGCTACGCTACGCATAGCTACAAGTATATGAACTTTGTAGATGTGAAATAAACGAAATTACAAGATTGCAGCGCATTTCTTACTTGGTTTTCTGAATCCTGAACAATTCTCAACATTTGTCGACTATATATCGCTAAAGGAAAATAATGGACTACGATACTGCACGGAAATCGCGGACAGCGCATTTGGCACAGTTAACCAAGATTTATAGAGAACTTGAAGAGTTGATGTTAACCACTGAAAATGAGCAAAAAGTAAAAGAATTGTTTAATCGACTGTGCGAAAGATACGAAAAATTTAAAAACAACACACTTTGAATGTTTAGACTTTTGCGACGATCCTAAAACTATAGAAACACTGAAGAAGAACTTTGAAAGTTGCCGAGCGAACTTTATAGAATTCAAGGAAAGATATGCCGAATGGAATCCCGTAGCATCAATACCCAGTAGTGCAGTTTCGTCAACAACTCGGCTAAGAAACGCAAAAGTTAAGCGTCTGATAGCTGAAAAAAAACTTAAGACTCTTAAAGAAAACAAGCTTTTAAAGAAGGAGAAAAACTGCGATTAGAGGCAATACAGAAGGAGCTCAAAAGATAAATCGCAACTACTTGGATCAAGAAAGTGCTGTGATGGAAGCGAGGCTGGAGGAGTCAATGTGGGCAGACGAAAAGCACGGTGATAGAAGCAGACGACATATTAGAAGATGGACATATTGTGCAGAAAACTATGGATTTTGGACATACTTATCGAAATGATAATGTAGCCGATAGCAATACGGCACGTTATTCTCGTGCTTGTCCCGGTAAAGATCCCGAGGCTGCAGACGCACGTAAGTTCGAAGATGTAACGCAGCAGATGGCGGAAATAGCGCTTCCGGTTTAGAAGTGGAACGACTTGCATCAATCATTCAAGAAGGATTTAATTTACCAAAACCAGAGTTTACTGAACATTCAACGTTGTTTCTGCGCTTGATTATTGTAAGTTCATTAAAAATTTTGAGACCAACATTGAGTGCAAAGTAAGTGACAATAGGTTAAGATTAAAGTTATCTAATACAATATTGCACTGGTGAGGCAAAATCTTGCATAGAAGATTGTGTGTTATTGGATTCAAATGTAGGGTAATAACCGAGCTAAAATCAATTTTGCAATCTCGTTATGGTAGGCCACATGTTGTTGCGAAGAAGTCATATTGATAAATTGTTGCTTGGCCCTAATATTAATGCATCTGATGTTAAAGGATTGTCTCAATTAGCTTTAGATATGCAAAAATGTCAAATGACACTTCACAACTAGGGTTTGTTTCTGACGTAGATAACTCTGAGAATTTTAAGGCGCATTGTAAGACGTCTCCCTATGCATTTGAGATCAAGATGGGCAGAGGTAGCCCACTCTATTTTTGAGTCAGGGAGAGAACCTAATTTCTTTGAATTGACCAAATTTATTGATGAAAGGTCACGTGTTGCTAGTTCAGTTTACGGCATTGATGTTGTAAAAGAAAATGTCCGAGAAAATAAAGCGTCTGCGTCAGGAAATACTACAAAAGGTAAAATAACTACTCTGTCTACATACACAGAAAACCAAAACGTCAAAATACAGTAAAATGTTTTTGTTGTTCAGGTACATGTTCGAATTTATCTTTATGTGATAAATTTAGAAAATTGTCTCTAGAAGATAGGAACAGGTTTGTCATAAAATCTAAAATTGTGTTTCAATTGCCTCAAACCCAATCATATGTCACGCAAATGTAGGCGGGATAAATTATGCACTGTGTCTGATTGTACCACTAAACACCATTTTTCTTTTACACAATTGGTCCCCAAAGTGTCCCGATAATTCAATAACCCAACCTTCTGTTAATTGTGCGGCAGTTAATGGTTCATTTGCTAAAACCTGTCTAGGGATCATACCTATAACTGTAAAGGGTGGGAACGGTTACTCTTGCCAAACTTATGCTCTGCTCGACGATGGAGCAGACAAAAACGCTTTGTGATGAAAGTCTTATACAGCAGTTGCATCTGACCAGCCGGCCTGTCACCTTCCAGATATCGACCATTAGCTCGACCGGAAGTACAACTTGTGGACAGGAAGTTGATCTCAGCGTTTTGCCCAGTTTTCTGGAAATGGTGAAATTCACTTAACAATGTTTGGACGGTTAACAGTTTACCTATCTCTACCCGCTCTGCAGTGACAAGTGATGACATTATTGGCGTTCATACTTGTCCGATTTACAAATTCCCAAAGTAAAGGCTAATGAAGTCCCGGATTTTAATTGGTACAGATTTCCCGAAGCACATATTCCACTTGAAGTGCGTTCTGGAAGCAGTCATCAGCCATATGCTATAAGGACACGAACTTGGTTGGGCAGTTCGTGGGCCAGTCCCTCGTCCTTTTATTGAACAGAACAGAACAAAACATTAACAGAGCAAATTATAAACTTTGGTCATTCAAATGACATAATACTGCAACAACAGCTCGAGCGTATGTGGACGTCTGACTTCAACGATGTTAAATTCTGCGATAAAGAGTCAATGTCCATCGAAGATAAAAGAGCGTTTGGACATTATGGAATCATCCCTTTCATATGTAGATGGTCACTATAAGATGGGATTACCTTGGCGTGCAGACAACATAAACTTACCAAATAATTTAGCATTAGCCTATGCACGTTTGAATCAACTTAAACACACAAATTGTCTCGTGATAAATATTTACATGAAATGTACCCAAAACGGTTAGTGAGTACATTAATAAAGGTTATGCAAAAGAGGTAGATAATAACGGTACAAACTCTAAGCGCATATGGTACTTACCCCACCACCCTGTGAAATGAACGTTAACAAACCAGGAAAGGTTCGTGTGGTATTTGACTGTGCCGCGAAATACAACGATACTTCATTGAATAGCCAGCTCCTTCAAGGTCCAGATTTAATGAACAGTTTAGTAGGGGTACTTTTAAGATTTCGTGAGAAAAAGATAGCTCTGTCTGCTGATATAGAGGCTATGTTCCATCAAGTTTCATGTGATTGAAGAAGACTGTCACGCACTCCGGTTCCTATGGTGGCCTGATGGGACATGTCTGTACTTCCTAAAACTTAAAACTGTAATGCAGGTGCATCTGTTCGGTGCCACATCATCTCCTACTGTGCAGCTTATGCATTAAGAAGAAACAGCCAGTGACAAACGCGAATAAATTTCCAGATGAAGTTATAGAAACTGATTAAACAGAAACTTCTATGTCGATGATTGCCTGAAATCTGTAGATTCAGATGAGAAAGCGACAAAGTTACGCAGCGGGATTTACAGTCACTGATGAAATGGGAGGTTTTTTAGACTTACAAAGTGGATAAGCAACAGTAGGAGACAGTCATTGATACAATTCCCGATTATGAACGTGCACCACAACGATTGTTAGCCTCAGTCCCCAAGATGAACTTCCTTATGATCGTGTATTAGGCATTAATTGGAACGTTAACTGAACGATTTCATCACATTCAAAATCAAGAAAACAAATAAACCTGTTAACTCTAGACGCGGAATGCTTTCCATAGTTAGTGCGATATTTGATCCACTAGGACTTTTAGCACCAGTGGACATTACGAGCAAAGGCTATCGTTCAAAGCTTGTGTAGAAGGAAATTTGGTTGGGATGAAGCAATTCCGCAAATTGATCACGATGAATGGCAACGTTGGATATTAAACTTACCTTGTTTGGAAAACGTTCGAAAATAAGCCGTTGTTTTCAACCAAAATATTTCAGTACTTTAAAAAATATTTACAGTTACACGTGTTCAGCGATGGTTCTGAGACGGGTTACGGCGCATGCGCATATTTACGCATTACTTGACGAAAAATGATAATACTGCATGTTGTTTAGTGCCTTGGCAAGTCCCGACTCGCCCCGATAAAACAAGCTTCGATACCGAGACTCGAACTGTGTGGAGCTGTTGTGTCATGCCGCCTGTATGCCATGCTGAAAAGAAGAACTTGATTTGAAAATTGAACAAAGTTGTTTTCTTGACAGATTCAATGATCATTCTTGGATACATAAATAACACTTCAAGACGTTTTAAGACTTTCGTCGGGAATAGAGTTGTTTATATTCATGAAATGACGAGTCCAGAACAGTGGCACTATATCGACTCCAGTTCGAACCCCGCTGACATAGCATCAAGAGGCATAGATCCTGGCGATAAAACTAGCATTTCTTTCTGGCTAAATGGACCAGACTATCTGGCGCAGACGAGTCTACTTGGCCTAAATTTGTAAACATAAACGATATCGCCGACGACGACTCCGAAATTAAAAGAGACGTAGCAATAAATAACACTGGGGTATACACTGGGCTGACTATAGGAGACATTATCAACCATTATTCAGACTGGGAACAGACTACTAAGAGCGTTTGCTTGGTTACAGAGGTTTGTGACATACTGCAGAAGTCAAAATAAAAATGAACAAAATTGTGAAGACCTCAAACTAGCTGAGATACAAAATGCTACTCATGAAAATTGTTCGGTATGTACAGAAAATCAATTTTCAACAAGAAAATAAAAAGACTTATTGAAAGGAAACCCCGTAAAAAAAGAAATAGCAGATTAGCTATGCTTAACCCTGTGATAAAAAGTGGACTCATCCGAATGTCTGGAAGACACATTTACACCGACTATGAAAAAGCCCCTATAATTCTTCCCCACAATGATCACGTGACAGAGCTGATAATTCACAATAGCCATAGCAGCAATGGACATGTAGGATGGCAACACGTTCTAGCAGAAATACGGTCAAAATTTTGGATTTTACGTGGTCCTAGTGCTGTTAAAAAGACCATAGGAAAATGCATTGCTTGTAAACGACAGAGAGGTCCATTACTCACTCAAAAAGATGGCGCCACTTATCCCAGAGCAGACGACACCTTGCAAACCACCGTTTACATTTGTCGGAGTGGACTACTTTGGACCATTGATAGTAAAATTAGGTCGATCTAGCGTTAAAAGATATGGTTGTCTGTTTTCTTGCTTGACAACGAGAGCAGTGCATATAGAAGTAGCCCATAGTTTTGACAACAAATTCATTCATAGCTGCCTACCAGCGTTTTACATGCAGACGTGGACAACCAGAGAAAATGTTTAGTGACAACGGTACCAACTTAGTTAGTGGAGACAAAGAACTTAAGAAATCCTTAGAAGAGTGGAACCAGTCTAAGATCGGCAGATATCTGTTACAAAATAAGGTAGACTGGCACTTTAATCCACCATACGCGAGCAATATGGGTGGGGCATGGGAGAGAATGATAAGATCTACACGCACCATTTTGAAAGCTCTTGCCAGGGAACAACTTTTAACAGACGAGAAATTTACTCACTTTCATCGCAGAAACAGAAAGAATTCTAAATGATAGACCAATCACTTCCGTGAGTAGCGACCCTAGAGATCTTCCAGCGCTCACACACCAAATATGCTTCTTTTAATGAAAAGTAATGCGAGTATTCCAAGAGGTGTTTTTGAAAAAGAAGATGTATACAGTAAAAAATGGTGGAAACAGATACAATATTTGAGTGACGTATTCTGGAAAAGATGGATCAAAGAGTACCTACCTTCTCTTCAGAACCGACAAAAATGGCAGAGAGAAACAAGAAACATGAAAGTGAACGACATCGTACTTGTAGCAGACGATACCATTCCACGAGGGCAGTGGCCACTTGGCAGAGTAACTGAGGTTTTTAAGGGTAGGGATGGGCTTGTACGCAAATGCCTTGTCCGTATAAGAAATTCAAATGTCCTCAGACCAATAACAAAATTATGTCTTTTAGAAGGCACAGAGTAAATAATAGTTGCGTTAACATTTTGTCAAAATACATTTACTGATGTACAAAGCCTACTTTAATTTTATTTTTATTTATTTTTTTTTACGCGTGGATTAGACATTTTTTAACAACCCCAAAAAGAATTTGATACACTATAATATGTATTGTACTTCTTGCAAGAGCATGTTCTTACCATGACTAGATAGCGGTTGTAAATAATAATAATTGCAAAATGTAAAAATTGCAATCTTTGATGATATTTATATTTGTGTCATGTTATAACATTTTTTCAAAATAATTACGTATATATGAGTATTGGTTGTTTTTTTTAAATATTTATTTTTATTTTCATTTACAAAAAATATTAAGTATGTAGATTTATACATTTTTGATACATATACACAACGTTTTAGTATTAATTTTTTTTTACTAGTTTTTCTTCTACATTATTTTCAAAAATCATATATATTTGATAAGTAAATTATAGAATTTTTTGAGAAAACAAAATTTGCTTAAGTGCTATTTCTTATTTGATGAAATTAAGACATTTCATGGAGGGCACTGTAAGAATTATTAACATTCTTAAAATTTAATTTGTTCACTTTTTGGCGCTAAAAGCTCTCGCGTCACGTTAACGTCGCCGCCTTTTTAGCGACGTCACGGATGGCAGAGTTTTCCGGAAGTTACATAAAAAGATTACAAACAAGTTTATTTTTGAAGACATTAACGGTAGCGATATTTGATGTAAAATATTATTATTACAGTAAATATTTAGGATTGAAGAAATTAATTAAATTGACAGGACACCATTGTTGAGAATCGCTACGCTACGCATAGCTACAAGTATATGAACTTTGTAGATGTGAAATAAACGAAATTACAAGATTGCAGCGCATTTCTTACTTGGTTTTCTGAATCCTGAACACTGTGTTAATCTTTACTCATGTTAAGTGTATATATGATATGGTTTAAATTGCAATTGTTTATTTAAAAAGTTTTTTAAACACAATAAAGATTTTAATTTGACATTATTTAATTTTTAAGATATAACTGTATAACAAAAAATGAAAAATATTTTATCAAAGATGTTGAAGATAAAGGACATTGCAAATTAAGTTTGAGTGTTTAATCACATTGAATTTTGTTATCCCTTTATATTGTCAATTTTGTTTTATATGTTTATACAATATGTTAATATATATGCTTAAACGGACTCCACTAAGGTTTTTTTCATGAGAGGACGGGAACTGAACTATTTTTTCCGAATGTTGTGTATCATGTGATGTAGATCTAGACAAATAACTTTTTTGCAAAGTTTCAAATCATTCTCTGTCGCTGTTTGTCTTAACATATCATTTTTATTATGTAAATTAGCTGAAAATAAATTAAAATCGTTGCAACCCTTTTCACTTTAATCCGGCAAGAAATCGCACAAAATGTCGTACTCAATGTAGTTCTGAGTATATTTCTTTATTATGCTTTGCAGAGTTTTCCATTTAAGTCCTTCGCTTGATCTATGATAGATTTTCAAATATTATGTTTTAAGTTAATTGACCTCAGCGGAGCAGCTTTAACATGTTTACAAAATATGTCATATTTTTTACAGGTAAAGTTAAAGCTATTTCCACAAGCAAATTGACTGATTGGACCTTATCCCCAAAACCCCTAGTTTTTCGCTAAATTTGATTCATTTTAGCAATAATTTGAACACTTAAAAGAAAAAAAAAAACAAACAAACAAAAGACCCCGCCCCCCCCCAAAAAAAAAAAAAAGAAAAGAAACTATTCCACCCCCAACCCCCCCCCCCCAAAAAAAAAAAAAAAAATCCGTAAAAACACCGTTAATTTGTGTCCTACAGATATAACCTAATAAATCGCGAAAAAATAATTGTATTAAACAAACAGAAAATATATAAAATACGGTGTTTCTTGTAAATTAAAGTTAAACGAGTCTCCTCATATCAGCTGTCTGAATGATAAAATTTGTCATTTACATAATATGTTGTTGTTTTAATTGAAAGAAAAACATCAACAACAACATCGTAACACACGTCAATATTTTCCACTTCAATCTCTTATTTACTTACCTAACAAATGTAAGTAATGTCATTTTTAATCCTTTTGTGCAAGACATTGAAGCAGCGTGATACATGTAAATCATTCAAATGCGAACGACAAAGCAATTTTTCTTTTAAAGTTCAGGATAAAGAAGGACATTTGAGAGCAACAGTTAAAAGTCGAAAATCGCGTTTGTGATTAAGTCTCTTGGTGAAAGATAATATTATGTACAACATCTTTCAACATTGAGTCTATTACACATCATGATAACCAAAGAGATTATCTGCTTAATGAGGTCAGATAAATGTTGAGTGCGAAGAGATTTCCATTTCCATCATAACTTGAGAATTCTTTCTCGCAGCGTAGACAACCCACCGGTGTCAGTGTTCCTGAATATTTGTTGACATTTGATGCTCTCTTACATTCTGGACAAGTAAATTAAATTCTGTCATTTGTAATGCTATCAGTGACCTCATCAGGTTACCATCAACTTCAGTTCCGTGCTGTTTAAAACGATATATTTTCGTCAAAAGAAAGATCTCCTTCACCCCAGTAGACATCAATAAATTCCATCCTTTGAACGTCTGCATTCTGTAATTTAAAGAAACTGCTGTCAACCCACGTTTCTTCCCACGAATTCATAAGTTGCAGACATTTACTGTTAAAACTGGTCAGAACTACTGCATGCCCGGATGTCTCATCCCTTCTACTTCTACTATCTATGCCCCGATGTCGCTTTGTCAGAATTCCATTAGGTGTCAGTCTGAAAATGCGTCGAACGTATCCCACTCTTTTTTCGGAATTTGACGACGACTGGACGTTTTTTGTAATGACGTCCATCGCACCACACACGTCAACCTCACCATAATCCAAACGGTACTTGGGACAAATTGTCTGAAGTACTCGTAATGTATTTGCGATACGTTTACCGAATCTTTGGATCATTTCGTTTCGAAGAAATTCAAAAGTTGGATATCCACCGTTGCGTCCGAGAATCCGGTACATAGCCAGATGAAGAACAGTTGCGGAAGCATGAGCATAGCAGGTACCATCTTCGCCTTGGTCATACACATTTACCGAGCGGTTTTTGTCGTTGGTGTATAGATCAAGTTTGACAGACACAAGGAATTCTGATAGCGAATCTTGACAACAAACTGCATTACGAGCCAAGTTACAAACATCTTTTAAGTTGTATGGATGATTCACGTGCATGAATAGTCTTGTTTCATTGTTGGTTATGTCTATCCCTCACTTGTTTTTGATGAATATTGCTCTTGTAACGGACGAGGTTGGAATAAACGAGCTCAGGTCGGACATAAACTTTCCCCATTCTCCCAGTAACCTTCGGACACGCTATGCAACATTCGAGGTTCAACACGAGATGACTTTGAAATAAAGCAACTAACGTCTGTGACGTTTTCTTGTTGAAACTTCGACTGTATACTGTATACATTTCCGTGGTCTGTAGGCAATCCATCTGAGAGTATGAATAGCAATTTTTGATATTTTCGGTCTAAGCCATGGAAAAGTGTTGCTTTATCGATAGCATAATACAAAGGTACTCTTTTAGTCGTCAAATCTCGGTCTTCAATGCGTCCATGTAGAACGTTTGAAACCTTTTTGATATAGTATACTGACTGAATGCTTATACCTTTAAGGAGAGCCTTTGCAATAACTTTTCTATATCTTCTTCTGTCGCTTTTCGGAAAAAATGTAACACCAGCTGCGGAAAAATGTAACACCAGCTGAAAAGAATGTCTCCGCAGCAGACGCGCCTGCACTGTCACCCCAACTTTTGCAGAATGGCGGTTAATTCTCGGTTACAATTTCTTAGTAAATTCTGTGTCTGTTCTTAATTTTCTCAAAATTATCATCGCGACCATATATTCTGATACCGCAGAACTGACAATATTTGTATCCGCCCATCTTCTTATCGTATGTGCGCCATTCTCTTCAAGGATCTTTAAGATACTTTCTATTGTTGCTCGAGACATGGGCTTGTTTAGATCAACTGTCGGGATTTCATTGACCTCATCTTCGGGAGTCTGGCAGGTTATGATCGTTGCAATTATGTCAAGTGTTTTTTTGGAGTACTTCGCCCCAACCCCGACAACAAAAACTCGATTTGATTCTGAAACGTCATATTTAACAAGATCATCAGCTACGTTGAATATTGAATGTGCCCATGTGCCACCTTCCTCGTCCACATCATCTCCAATGATGTCTTGCATCGATCTAGAGACATCTAAAAGAGTCCCGATGACAGCAGACATTTTGACTTTTTAAAAGTTGTTAGCTGAGATTATATCACATTAACATTCGGATGAAATACCTGTTTTCTTTGTTTCAATTTGATATGTATGTAAGTTAATTTATTCTAATACTTAATAAATGGTATTTATTTTTGTTATAGCTATAGAGACTAATATGAAAAAAGTAAATGTTATAAAGGGGAAAAAGTAAAAGGTAATATTTTTAAAAAGGAGTATGACCGATAAGAGCTATTTAAAATAATATTTATTCTTATTAGTCTTACCAACCTGGTCGTTCGTAGTCCCTACTCGCCCAGTGTTTAGATGGTTGAATAAATGCTATTTATTACTAGTCCTGTGCTTGTTCTTTTTGGAAAACCATGACTTTTTTATTCTACCCTAACTTGCAATACAGATACTACGACTTTGAAAATGAGATGGTATGATATCAATCTAGTGCAAATGCCATGTTACGATGATGACAAAGCGATGACATGATCATACCATGACGTCTTCACTATTGTGCCATCATGTTTCACCAGTGTGTCATCGCCTACAATGGCCATGCGCAGTGATACAATTTAATTCACATTAAAAAGTGGTTGAAGCTAACTTATAGGAATTTCTTTTCGGTAACGGGTATTATAACAAATTTAATTTATTCTTTCATTTATATGTAGCCTTGTTATGAGTCAGTCAGAATATTTGTGAAGAAAAGTAGGGTATCATGCTATTTCAGACATAGTTACAATGCAGATAAACTAGTCATGTCTAATATATAGACTGTCAGAAATTTTTATACAAAGGCCTCCTCATACGAAGAAAGTGGGAGATTTAAGACTAAACAGTGATATAAAATTGTTTGTCTTTCAGAACAAAAACATGTATGACAACTTTTAATTATGCGGTGTGATATATATTCATAATTATGTTATATATTGTTCTGATGATATTTATTTTATATTGTAAAACTGTATAAAAGTGCAGTATAATGAATATTATTTTTACTGGATAATTCATTGGAGTTGACATAAAAATGGTTTATTTATCTATCTTATACTTAATGGATTATTCTGTTTCTGGTTAACATAGTTTCTTAGATACTTAAATTGTCAACTCTCAAAAATGTTGTAACTTCTTTCTTTTGAATTTTTTCATATTTTTCTCAATTATTTTCAAATCGTAGAACTGAATTTACGTGTCCTAGCTAAACCAAGAAGGAAAACTTCTGAAAGTATTTACATTAAACTTGTATTTTGTGAAACAAGCGCTAGCGGGAACAACGCTTGACGTTTATACTTTTTTTAGAAGAGGACAATTAAATGGTTTAAACAAATCTTTAAAGAGAAAAATAAATAAAAAATTGTTGTTCCTTTTTTCAAAAATGGATAGATCTGTCTAGTAAAACTTGTTGTTTTGTTCAAGTATGAATGATTTCCATTAATAAAATGACAAAGTTAAGAAAATATAAGAAAAGTTCAATCATATGACGGTCACGTTTGGTGACAAATGTTGTTTTGTCCATGCATGCATGACACAAATCTGTAGATAAATAATAAAATTATGACAACTTAACCATAATTCAATTGTATGACCTTGGCAGTCATGGTCATGTAAATTTCAAGGTCAAGGCGGTTCAGCCATTAAGAAGGATTTGTCCAAATATGAAGATAATCGATTGATTAATAACCAAGTTACCGGCAATTATAGCAGTATATATAAGAAGTGAACATTCTATAATTTGACCTTCAAGGTCAAGGTCATAAATGAGTCAGAGTCAATTTGAGTTTGATATCCATGAAGGTCCTGACCTAAAAGATGTTATGTCTAAATATGAAGTTAATCCATGAATAACAAAGTTATAGCCAGATACAGAAAAAAGACATTTCAAATAATTTGACCTGCAAGATCAAGGTCATTTATGAGTGAAGGTCAATGTCTTGTCTTGTTAGCTTGCAATTCTATACTAAAAGATTGTTTTGTTTAAGATAGAAGATAATTCATGTAAAATTAACAAAGGAATAGCCACTTATAGCATAAATCAACAAAAAAATAAGCAAAATTTAGATATTTGACCTTGAAGGTCAAGGCCATTTATATACATGGAGGTCGAGTTTAGTCTAGCCTTGTTCCGAAGATTGTTGTCGCCAAGTATGAAGACAATAAACTTAAATTTTAAAAAGGTATGATCAAGGTTTACCGCCGCCATGAGTGTCATAATACCTCTTTTCTTCGAAAATATGTCAAGCTTATAAAACTGGCTCTTGTTTCCATAGCAGCATTGTGACCATCGAAACATTCACATTCCATATTGTGCAAAAAATATGTAAAATCTACCATTGTACTAAAAGCTTACAGTTTATTCATTTGATAAACTTAACAATAGTCCAGATTGCAATAATGTAAGCAATTCGGTAAATCTCGCTGTTTTGCAGTGTCAAAAGATATGAAATTGTTTGAGTTACCATGGAAATTTTCGTTTATGAATTCATGTAGTGTTTTAATATCAACACCAACCTTACAAAAGCTGGAGGAAAATATGTTTGCGTATTTGAGAATAAAAAAAAAAACAATATGAGACTAAAACATTTTTGCTATGGTAACAAAATAAATAAAATAATCGCCAAGTGTGTTCTTGTTTCTGATAAAGCACAAAAAATATGAACTTTTACTGAAATTGTAATTAATTTCTGACAAAGCGCAATTTCTCACTCTTGCTGAACCTAGCCCTTTATTTACAAGCGCTGTATGACACGTAAAGATATGTGCATGCGGTAAGTAAAATGCGCGGCGATTAAATATAAGATAACTTTGCATTAAGTTATTTATTTTATTTTTTTTACAAGAAATTAAAAATCCACGAATTTAAGAACCCACGGGAAGGCCCGTTTTGATAAAACCACTAAATTTATGCCCATGAATATAAGTGAATAACTTGTAAAGTAATGATTTCTGTTTCGTTGATTATCTGTTATTTATTTAAAAATACAATTTGTGAAACTTTGTACAAAATATAAGGCTTATATAAGATTAAATGTAATAAAATAGTGATACCAAGTTTGAAAATTCAAAAATGTTACAATAATAATAAATGTCATTCTAATGTCAAGGCCTATTCAAAATTTATTATGTATCATGCTGGTTGTGTCATAAGTATTACTTTTATGAGTCCAATTTAAAATTTAAATCAAATCAACAAAGAAATAACAAAGCCATGTCAGTACCTTGAAGATCATTAAAAAATGAGGAAATAACTTATAAGTAACAAAATATGATAAACAAAATCAACAAGGAAAGGCGTCGTTCAACGCACGCAACCCCCACACGATCCAGTAACAAGAGCCTTTGGCAAGGCGTCCAGGAGGACCCCAAACAAAAACAGGGCAGGGCAAAGCATGGGCAGATTAATCACTAAAATTGTACATAAGAAGAAATAATTAGTCAATAATAAGGAACTCGACGAAAACAATTAAATGATTGAGTAATAGGCCCATAAAGTCAAAGGCACAGGGGAAGGGGGAAGGAAACATGGGGACGGGGGGGGTAAGTAAATGGAAATAAAAACTAGGGGCAATGGGAAGATACTCACCCAGACGAAAAAACAACAAAGGATACAAAAAGTGTCACCAAAACAGTATGAAACAACAAAGACATACATCTGAGGAACACAGAGGGGCACGGCCTTGGAACGGTCAGCAACATAAATACTGCTGGGGAGTTTCAACCGGTTAATGGTGCACCAAACCTCACTCTTAGCCCCGCCATGTTCCAATAAACGAGACAGTGTAAATAAAATGAATCCCCGCCAAGTGAAATTCTAACAGTTGTCATGGTTACAAAATGTGAAATAAGTAAAACATCGAAATGCTCATGTAGAAACATACAAAAGAAAACCCAATGACCATAAACAAAAGTACTCAATGTCTTAAAGGAAGACAGAGCAACAAAAAGATCACCTACAAGGGCCCGACGAAGCAAAACAGAAGACGAACAGTAAGGCAATTCAGTCCCAAAGGAACTGTCCATCATAGAGTCTCCCACTTGGTCCGTCAGATGTAAGTCGGTTTTGTGGTAAATTTTCATTTGTCAAAAAAATTATCAAATGGGTAAATAAGTATCAAAGTAATGACAAGTTTAATC
The DNA here is from genome assembly GCF_026571515.1 of Ruditapes philippinarum. Taxonomy (NCBI): domain Eukaryota; kingdom Metazoa; phylum Mollusca; class Bivalvia; order Venerida; family Veneridae; genus Ruditapes; species Ruditapes philippinarum. The sequence goes on from NW_026864028.1 coordinate 48,475, forward strand.
ACAGAATCGGTAATTTGACACTCATGGTCAAGGTCATTTAAAGGTTAAGATCATACTTAATTTAATATTTTATGTCCATTTGTTGTATGTGTTGTTTTCAATAATTTGATCATCATGTTTTATGTCATCATCAAAACAACATGACTTGAGCAAAAGCTTCTTTCTTCCATAATTAGAGAAACTCTGTAGCTGTTAATAACTATAAAGAATTAATAGAAAATGTAATAATTTAAATTACACTAGTCTAAGGTTTTCATACGAGTATCTGTTAATATTTGTTTATATTAAAAAACAAAGGAAATGTCGAATCATCAGATTTCTTATCATTGTTCAGATAATCATAATATCGCTGATTTTTTCTTCATTGCTGTCTTGTATATTCATAAATATATCAAAATATCATTGTTTATATTTTTAACTAATTTGGAAGAAAAGTCAAGCTATTTTTATCGCTGCGTCGGCCGTATCGGCTTCGTGTTAATACTTTCACTACATATTTATGACTAGACAAGGATCATAATTCTGAATGCAATATTTAAGGAATCATGCCCTTATTTTAACTTTTTTTTTCAAAATTGTCTAATTAGAAGTTATTATCATACCACTACTAACTGAAGTTTTTGAATAATCTAAGATTTGGTCAGAACCAATACTCGTTCATAACATAATATGATTATAGTTTATAAAATCTATATTCTAGGCTGTTGAATTGAAGTGAAAAGGAAATGTGTGGTTACAACGAAAACTCATTAAAAAGACTTAATATCTAACAATCATCAAAATCATTTAATTTTCACTTCTCTTTTCGGTAGCCTTATTTTATTTTAAATACAATTAATAATGACATTGATATTTGTTTGAACTTGTTATGAAGTCATTAAGCAGAAAATGACTAGTTATTTTATGTCACATCGGAACTATAATGGTCATGCGACGACCCTCTTACTTTACTGGTTGAGGAAGACCTTGGTACCCCTCCATACATTAATATTGGCACCTGATAATTAGCTACCCCACATGCAAAAATTCAAAGTCTCCTGTGGGACTCAAACCTACAGTGGGGAGGGGCAAGTGATTTGAAGTGATTAGAAGTGATTTTATCTTTATGAATTCTGGTTGTTTTTTAACTTTAGGATATGTAATGGAACCAAATAGCTGCGGGGGAAATTAGTTCATTTTGAGATGAAGGACACTATTTTTTTTGACAACCTTACTGGTATATCTGCTATATTTAAAAAGTTCAATCATGGCATCGCAAATTAAGAAAAAGATGAATATTCTACAATTAAAACAAACAATTAAAAGCATTATTAGTTTTTGGATGCGAAACACCTCGTGTTGGAGAAATAAAAAGTAATCGAATTATAAAAGTTATTTTCTATTGGAGTTTGTATATTTTTATGCATCTTTTTATACAGAAAATCCATTCGATAAAGATATAATTATCATACTCATATTTGATATTTGGAAATACCTTTTATTGCTAAACAGCTGTGTTTAATGAAATACATCTCATTTAAGTACACACAGAGATGTTATATAACGTTTAAAATCCTATACACTTCGTGAAACGACGGTACAAATACATAGTGTAATATAAAAGGCTGGCAGTTTTTCCTATAAAGGACACAAGTCACTTGACCAGTTATTGGGATATCATCTTCGAAAACATAGTTTGTCATAGACTTCAATAAGTTGCTGTAATCAAAACTATTTTACTTATAAGAAAAGCTCATCTTTAATAGAATTCAAATGAGTTTTAAATATTATCTTACATGAACAGTTCTTAAACAGTGATTCTTAAAATCTTCTGCTTCAAAATTTTAAATGGATATCCAGTTCGAAGGTAAATGTTCCAAATATTTGTCTGTATTCTTACTATTTAGAATAATTGCTATGTGATGTCCTGCACAAGCAGAACAACGTGTAAAAAGTGTGGTGTACTTTAACCTGCCGTACCCAAACGATTTCAAGTCCGCTGCTAAAGCACGAATCAAATTAACATCTGTGCTTTGTAATTCTGTTTTTATGGGAGGTTTACTAGCTTCAGCTATAATTTCTCTCCCTTCTATGCATCCAAAAGATTTATCGGAACATTCACATTCTGGAAGATTTTGAGAGATGTTGAAAACAGTTACTAAACAAATATATCTTCTTGGATTTGCATATTCATTTAAGATGGACAGCTTTCCTACAATATCTTGTAACAACTGTTTGTATTTTCCATCGTCCAAGGAACTCTTAGAGTGGTCACCTTGAAGTTTATATTGCACATCTTTGAATTGTTCCAATGATGCCATAAATTTTCCAAGACGAAACATCCTTGCGTAATCATAAACATCGATGACTTTTTCAGGAAGAGGATATTTTCCAAATCTTAGATATTCAAGAATATGGCAAAAGATGTCTGGATTGCAATCAATAAAATATCTGCCAGAGTTGTCAACTTTTGTTGTAATTTTTCCATTGATCATTTCGGCTAGGAGACTATCATTTTCCCTCGAAAGTGTGCTTTTGAGTGTGCTGAATATCTTGCCTCCAACATTTAATTCAATGATTGTATCATCTTCGTCGTGATTAATCTATAACAATTTAGAAACAACAACATAAATTAAGTCATTTACAGCACTAATATATTTAACATACATTGCAACATTTTTATCATATTTACAAATATAGATATAAAAGACTGTTGGTAAAAAGAATTACATGTATTAAACATACGATAAATGACTTTAAACTCATTACATATTTAATTTTGCATGTCACATATCGCTGAATTGTGTAAGATAAACAATCATAGTTCTGTTTAGGCGATGAAGTCTACATATACCATATCAAATTATCTATCATGGCTATTTGTTTTGTTAAAGTAAACATTCAATTTGATTTCTTTAATGTATTAAAAAAGTATAAAAAAAATTTCCTGAATTCAAGGAAACTCATCTTAAAATGAAACAGTTACATTTTTACAGGACAATTACGAATTAATGTATACAAAATAGTTAGCAGTCAGATTTGACCATGTAGAGAAAGATTGAATGATGTTGAAGAAAACATTTGTTTAATTACAGTTATCATACCTATTTTTGTCAATAATTGTCCTCATTTTTGTAGCTTAACCCTATACTTGTTTTTATATTTTCAAATAAAAAATATACCGTAGATGCTATGTTAAATAAAAAAATATGTTGCATAAATATAAACATGTTAAAGAAGTCAATTCCATTTAACTGTGACGAGTGTTAAAAAATTTGAAATTGGAAGCTTACTGTCAATTGCTTTATTTTACATTCACCTTTCTTCATATTTCTTTTGTAGTACAATTTATACATCAGTTAATAAAACATATTCATGCTTATGTCGGAGGATTTTTTGGTATGCAGTAACAATAAATTTTAGACGATTAATTTAATAACAACAATATTTAGAAAAAGGACAATACATAAATTAAAAAGGACGTTATATAACATAAATCGCGATATTTCGTTTTTCTTGTTTATTTTCTAACATCAGTAAATACTTTTCCGAAATATGCAAAAATAGATAAAAAAATAACACTTATCACCCACCCACAATGTCGATATAGAAAACCTAAACCTTTACTTTATTGAAATATTCAAGGTTAAAATCAATACGACTGAACTTTTTTAACCCACATAAAAACTTACACTTACTGCTTTCTGAAAAAATTCCATTGCTTTAGATAAACAAATGTAGCGGTTTTATTTTACACGTGACTGATTATTGTCAAGCAAAACAGATCTTGTACCTTGTTTATAAACCTTGTACATCAACAAAATGGATGACTTCCGTAACTAGAGTATCATGTATTATTTTACAACATTGACACTTGATTGATAACTGGTGTAACGGGTGTTCTTTCTATTTATAGCCTTAAATCGATTAAGCTATGAGAACAACTATTAACTTGCATCGGTGTCGGCCATTATGATATATTCACTAGTTAATAGATGAAGATCGAAGTTAAAGAACAGATTTTTATAACATAGAGTATCATAGAGTTTACTTGTCACTGCGTGATTTGAATCAATGTAGTTAACCTTTTAATGAGAAGATATTAAATGAATTAAGTAACAAAAGTAGTTGATAATGAAATTTAAGTAGAAAGACGAATCAAATAATTCCTGGATCAAAAAGAATCTATACAAACTAGGTTGTTTGTTGGGGGTCGTTAAAGCGCTGATCTTTTAACACTGTTACATTTATTTATAAAGAATAAACATTGCTTTAGCCGCTACTTAGGCTTATAAATATAATTTTATAATCAACAGGCAATTTAAATAAAGAAATATATATAGGAATTTCCCATTTTTTCGGCCACTTTGTACTTGTACTTGATTTTTTTCAGTAGCCATCTGACTATGACAAGAGCCATACTGTCTTTTCCATTATCTGCATGAACATCATGACTGTATACAATTTGTGCATTGTGTGTTCATTCATATCTACAATTTCTACAAGTTCATAATGATTTAGTTACTTTTTATGTATGTTATATTGGCGGTGAATAATTGTACAAGTCTACTTAATTTATGTTATATATTGAATTGACTTGTCTGTAGTTCGAAGTTGCGATACCTTCATTTTATGGAATTTGCATTATGAATTAAAAAACCAAAATACTTATAAATCAATATATGGTTATAATTTGAAAACAATCTTCGTATTTTCGATTAAACGTATTTCGAGAATTACATTTCTATATTTAAGAACGACAATGTACATTATGATATGTAGAATTGTACTTATATTAACAATATTTATGAACAAGTTATGAAACTATTCAATATATTTAAGTCATTACATGTTCCTCCTATTCCTATTACCCGAATGGTGTGAATGCACGTGCCAATTATACCTCAGTGACGTGTCATTGGTAATTTCATTATAGGTACGTAACACATGTGAAAAACATCCTGCCAATCACCAAATTGTTGTTGGTGTGCTAAAAAAACAGTAGCTGCTTTTCATTTTAATGGGGTTTTCTGATTGGAAAAGGAATTGCTATACGTTACATTCATTTTAATGATTTTATTAGTATATAAACATATTACAAATTCATCGTCATACATTCAATGTCGGCGGTCACAAACACTATGATAAGAGCATGAGCATTGATACATCGACATTATAATCCCGTTAAATTTAAATGCATCTAAACACAAATGTTATATGAAAAAATAACGAAGACGGAAAGTATGGAGCAAAAACAAAACTCTTTTTTTACTTCATACACCGTTGAAAAATACTGATCCCGTTTATTGTCGGTAAATAAATACTGTACTGGTAATTGGTATTAGAAATATGATTTTGCATGTGGATTCAGTGCCATATAAGGATCTTTTAAAAACATAAAATTACTTATAATCGCATTTCGTATAATAATTTCTTCTTTCACATCAAGTTCATTGAAATAATGCATTTATATCCAACTCATGAAAAATATATTTCTTATTCATTTAAATACCTTTTTAGGCAATTCATTTTTAGATAACAAAGAATTAATGATATAAGTTATTTTAAATATGTATCTGAAAGGTGCGTGACCTTGCGGTTACACTGTAACGGGGCAAACATTGCTTTGTATGATGTCTTACATTATAATTTTATTAATTTGAAAAATCAATCCAAAAATTGCTCAAATGTATCTGGTCTGTTGAACAAGCTGGCCGCCAGTGCTAAAAATAAAAAGGGTTGTTAAATGAAATCTTCTCTTTAACCGCCCAATAGATTTTAATGAAGTTCTGCAGAAATGATAATTGGAAAGTCCTTAACTTAAACTGTTTAAATTGGTCCGGTCTGCTAAACAAGATGGCCTCCATAGCTGAAAAATAGAAAAAAGTCTTGAAACGAGATCTTTTCACTACAACAACTTTATTCTTTATAAAACCGAGTACACTTTAATTTGTAAAATTGATGTTTCTACCAATGTCATAATAAAGCACTCGTGATCATCTTAACCATTTACTCACGTGAGCAATTAATGGCTATCAATGATATCGTTTCTGCATCATATGAAGTATAGGCATTACTAAGCGAGCCAAATCAACAATTACAATATAGGTATTATTTCTTTATTGAAAATAAATAAAGATATAAAGAAACATTAAATAAGAGGACACCTGTAACTGTACATTTGCATAGACAATCTATTTGCGTGTAATGTAATTTCTAGACCTGATCACACTTGTCAGGATACATGTCTTATTTTAAGGTAACATCATAAAAAATATTGAATGTGCATGTTCAATTTCAAATCGAAACCGTTAAGTATTAGATTTATGATCTTAACAATGTCTCTCGCTGTTATGTATTCAGTTTCGTTATTTGATATTGCTCTTTTCATCATGAAATTAAATATAAAAAAGAGCTTTAATCTGACACGGTATTCTGTGAAAATGATTTAGGAGACACAATTTGGTTTCATGTTATTGTCAATCCGGAAGAACAAAGCCATAAATTGAAAGCGTGAGATCTCTTTAAAAAAACAGATAACTTCCTTTCAAGCTATCTTTTTTATTTTTATTGTTTATTTTAACGAATCGTCTACCATTTAGGCCTCCACTGCATGTTGTATATAAAAGGAAGTATTACTTGACCAGTATATTGTAAACAACTGACACTTTTGATAAGACGTTCTCAAAAGATAGGATTTAACTAAAAAAGGTAAGCGCATTTTAAATAAAATTGTAAATGGGAGTTTACATTGTTGCATATAATTCTTTTTTTCTAAATCATTGTAATCAGTTTTACGCCGGTCATAATGTTGCTTTTACTTTAAGATATATTATGCTGAAATTTTATATTTTAACAAATAACTGCTTATTGATACACAGACTGTTGTAAAATTAACAGCTTTTGATTTGTTCTCACAGAATCACAGAAATGCAAAATTTAGTATTATTTTAAACTGAACACTATAACCACAGTATGAATAATTCATTGAAAAAGTGGCAGAATGTTTTAGTGAAAAAAGCAAATTAAAATAACATATTAATAGGGAACGTAGCTTCCGAAATAAAACATTTGCATTTCCAATAAGACTTTCTATTATTACAACAAATACTCACATAAATGTATCTTATTCAAATATGGATGTGGTATATCTTTAGACATTTGAACTAATTTAGTAAAGCAGCTCTACACTTAAACAGGGAATGGTTGCACAAACAACAGAAGCAAGAAAAAGCCACATAATACGTGTTGTTTTTCTAAATGTATTAAATGTATATCCTTATATATCCCAAACAGCTCAAAAAGATTTTCAATTTTCCTTCCAGGCAGCAAACTTCAAAGCTTTTAAAATTTCATTAAGATGAGAAAGAAGTCGCGCAAAATAGACATTCTTTTCGTTATAGTCGTTCTTGCATTGAGCGATATGGTTGAAACGCAATCACTTTTGCCATCAATGATTGATCAAAGTATTGGGAAAACGACCATAAACGACACTGGGCGCTATGTTTCAAACGACACAAATTTGTATGAGAGTTTTATTAATAAAAACAAAGGATGTAGTTTAACGGTAAATAACGTATCCCAGGTTGTGTTTACATACAATATTCTGAAACACCAGTACAATTTCGTTTATTTCAAACTAAATTTTGTGAATTTTAGTGTTAATGCTAGACGAACAGTTTTTGCAAAAAGTAATTGGATTTGGACATACGAAGGAGAAGGGGGAGCACATCAATATCTCTACATACCACAAGACTTTGGTTACATGTCGTTCGGTTTACTTTGGGCGCATACATTGAAAGAAAGCATTTCTGTTGATATTGAAAAGTCTGGAGAATGTAAGAACCTCACAATTGGCAATAAAGACACTGACTATCTTATCGGACAGGCATTGGGCAACATGACGTCAGAAATAGCTTCACAATATGAAATATATAACTCTAGCCTTTGGTGTTACAATAAACGTACATGGATACGCTCTAGCTTTCTGTATGAATTGTGCAGAAACTCAATATGCACATTTCAAACAATTGAGTACGAATGCTGCAAATTTACTTTTGATTATATAAAAAAGACCCGTATAATTCAGTGTCACAAGGAACAGTATCATTATGGAGCACTCTGGTGGATCCTACCCATTATAGCAGGGAATGTTTGTTTTGCCTTCTATCCTTTGCTGTTGACACACATAGGACTAAAATTTATGAAACTTTCAAAAACAGTGAAGAAGGAAAGACATATTTCAACGAGTTTAGTCAATGAAACGATCGACGACTCTTTTTCTGAAAGCAGTGAATTAAGAAAATCAAATTATGTTCAATTGAAATCATCTAATCCGGTATCAGTATTTTCAATATTATTCATACCATTTTTGAGCTTCGTTTACGGTGGTGCAAAAGGCTCACGTACCCTTAGAATTTGGATAATAATTCTCCCAATGTGTTTAACCGCAGCACATGTTATATTAGATTATATATATGCCTATGAGTTTACCAAATCTGCGGTACAAAAAGGAGCCCTCGTAGGATACAGTGCACTCTTAGCTGGGGTAAGCGAAGCAAGGAAACATTTTCTGTATGTATTTGGTGGTCCTGTTGTTACTTTCTCAATCTATATTTTATTTGGGTGTCTTTTGATTGTATTTCCCTCAAATTTAGAAGATTTTCTTGCTATTGGCATCACAAAAAGCGTCAAGAAATTTGTATTTTTGACCAGAATGCCAATTAAGCTTAAAGAAAATTTGTCAGGAATAAATGTCAGGCATCTAAAAGGATGCAAAAAACTGCACCGACTCCTTCTAGCCCAGATATTTATGTTAATTCATTCACGGTTTTGGAAGCAGTCAGTAAAGTTATTCTATTTAAGGTGGAAAAATATCATCTTTTTAATGTTGCACAACAAGTTGCAAAACTTGTTTATTGCCATTATGTTAAGTGCCCTCCTGTTGCCTTTATACATCATGTTCTGTGTCACTGAGTTATTGCTAGCCGTTCTTTATTATCTCTTTCCAGTAGTCAACTGTTTTTTCATTGTTTTGAATTCTTTTTGTATTCACTATTATGAGTGTTTCCATCATAGAGGTTTTGTAGTGAAATGTTGTAAACATATTTTCTTCATACCCATGCTGATCTTATTTTCAATTTCCTGGTATACGTATTGTTTGATATTCTTTGATGGGTTTTGGTTTTTGTGTAGAATTGTCATGTTAACGTACAGTGGCATCGTTGCGTATCCACAATTATCTTATGGATATCTTGTTCTTGTCTTTATGACTTTGTTTTATGTGGCAGAGAGTATCAATGCATTTGGAGAGAGTTATAGGGAACTTTTAAAGTTGAGCTTAAAAGCTTGCGAAATAATTCAACAGAAGTATGGTGATGATGATGAAATGGATCAAAACAAACTTAAAAGCATACAAACTAAATATGGCATTAAGAGCGACCTTTTTTATTTGATCATCCGCAGAAATTTGCCAAGAAGAAATCAATTATTGATTACGATGTTAAAACTGACATCGGTGATATTTGTGTTGATAATATCTGTTCAGTTACTCGTGACATTTGACAAGTTGAAAGAGCTATCCCTCGTGACGCACGTGTTTACTGTTTTATTTGTATGTGCATTACCGAAAATTGTAAAAATGATGTGCTTTAATAAGCACAAAGATATGGCTCAAAGGAAAATGAAACAAAAAGTTTTAATGACGATAACGGAATACATAAGAAACAAAATGGAAGTACATTCAAGACACTCCAGTGACGAACATTGTAGACTTGTTGTTCCAAACTCTGGATACGAATCGTTATCGGACAGTACTACAGATACTGAATAAAAATGTTAATAAAAGTTAAGCTATATTTCATGTTTAAAATATTCTTTCAAATCATCATTTTTACTCTACGAATATTAGAATCGAAATAGGCTGCTTCTTATCTATTTGGTAAATTAACAGTGTTATTATTAGTTTCACAATGCTTTATTCAAGTCGTTATTATCTTAAACATGTGACAACCGCATATTTAACACTGATTATTTTTATCTATACTTGTTTATGAACATACCTTAATTTTATTAAACTCACTTTTTAGAGTCAGATTTTTTGAACTAAGAAAGTCTTTGAGAAAGGGTTTTAGTTATGTTAATATTGAAAGGCGTTTGAATGTATACACTAACAAAGCATTTTTAACATGGCTAGCATCGTACATGTATAGGGGTATGTTTCTTTTGATATTTTGTACATAAATCGGATATTATTACTTATTACTGACATATTAATACATTTCGGAAATTTTTTTTGTAAAATGAGCGTTATATGTGTTTGCCCATTCACAATTTTCTGAGATAATAATAATATTAAGGGTTAAAACCCGTATTAAGAGTTATGAAGAATCCTTTTTATAAGCGATTGACATTGCTCTCCTTTCTTTGAATGTTTTTTTTTCTTCTCATTACAATCTATAGAGAAAAACAGCTTTTAAATGAAACTCATTCTTTGATTTTGAGAAAGAATGGAAAGTAGTCAAATTGTATTATTCAGGATGTTCCAGACTTAATTATACATGTATATGAATATGTTAAGACATTTCTATAAAGTCTATTTATGATTTGACCCTACATTGTTGATATTCCTTCCATACATGTATTTCATATTACCGTTTCTTGTCAGTAATTGTCAGTGTTTACAATGTATAATTATAAAGTTATAATGATATTGTAAGATGTTAGTAGAGATGTCCTCGACCATTCAGCATCAAATGACAAATACAACAAATATGATACACATATTGACTCAATATAATGAAATAAGCTTAAATTGATAACATTGTATCAAATAATGGTTTATAATTGAAGTTTATATAAGGCAAACACTGTGAGATCATTGGTTTCATATTATATCGTGTAAAATAAAAGGAAATGCATAATGGTAATATCACAGTGATATTAAATGATGTCATCTTGTTAAAAATATATATGAAGATGTGATTATCAGTTATACATATGTTTAAAGCGTGTTCTGTTATTTACATAAAATAATTGAAGATTCCATACTGTAATATTTATCACTTATGTTAAATGTATATACCTTAATCTATAAACGCAGTACCTATAAAGGTATATTTATAAGATTATAAAGATATAGATATCTCAAGTATATCAATGTACGCAAGTATATGAATTTTAAATTCCCGTTGAAGAGAAGCTTGCAACGAATAAATGATGTACAAGTCATCTTTTAAGTATAATAACATAAAAAAACAAACATTTTAGCGCTTTATAATCTGTAATTTTAAGATATGATTTACAGACATTGCAAATCCCAACGAAATTTCGTTGTTTATTATTAGCGTTTATATATTTGTATAGATAGGAATTATGTATAATGGATATGTAAATTATGACGGATGTTATATGTAAAATGAATAAAATGTCTTTCTTCCCGAATGATTTCATTTGCTTCCTTCTCTATTGTTGGTTCTGATTGCCATGAAGATAAATGACGTATGAACGTTTTTTTCCGGCTGACAAGGGCGTGTCGATTTATTAAGACGGATGGATGGACAAAACGGCGATTAAATGCACACCCTTCGAGGAGCATAAAAATTAAATGGGACTTAAAATCAGTCTTCATAGTGAATTTGTGGGTTGCTCTTAATTGTAACTCATATGACAATTAATAAAAATAAATTTTAAACATAGGAATGAGACTGAAAATGGTGGTCTTACTAGTGGATTAGTGGGGTGGTCTTAATTGTGAATCACTTGATCATTGAAAAAGGCACAGTTCTTTTATAAATCAGTCGTAACGGCGAAGTGGTCTTAAGTGCGGGGTGTTCTTAGTTAGAGTTTTTTCTGCATATCATTATTTATCAACATGCCAACAAATAAGGTAAAAAAAACAACAATGAAATACCTCGCCTTTATTACAGACGGTGACATTGTTACAGGCATTGTCATCGACGCCACTTTCACAGTTGAAACAGAAGGGACCTCGTTGTGTTAAAGGGATTTCTGAAAAAGATCTGCGGAAAATGTAATATGTGACTACTAAAATAGATAAATGTAAAATTTAAATAGAAGGGATACTTCGAGAGAAATGCAAATAAAACAAAATGCATGATAGAAAATTGCAGACTTGGTTTCAATGAATCTGGTCATTAGAGATGATGAAAGGTGCAGCACCATTCACATCAAAGTTATTTACATCAATGATTTAGAAAAAGAAGAAGTACAAAATTTATCTTTTAGCAGCAAAATAGCAAGTAAGACTTGTTGTTGCAAGTAAAATATCTGAAAAGAGAACATTCCCCGGAGACAATGACAGCTAGCATAACTAGATAATTAAAACAATAAAAGAACTACCGTTTACACCACAACCAACGTGGTTGCAAAAATCCTCCTTGCAGCACTCCATGCAGACTGTTAAATCAGAGGAACGCTTGATATCAGAGGAACGCTTGGCATCTGATCTTTTACCAATAAGCGTTATACCAGTCGAAGAACAATGCTGAAATACAACATTTTACCAACGGAATTATTTGTGTGAAATGTTATGACCAAAATAATAATGTTTGAACCCATCATATACAATGATATATGACCACACGTAAAGATGACATCGTTAATTCGCGAGGAGAGTCATAATATATAATATAAATAAAATAGATATGCAGTGCATATGAAATATGTTACAATGTTGATGATACAAAATTGTTTAAGATATCTCATCTTTGGATAAAATACAATTTTGCAGAAATTTCTTGAAATCTAGTTCTTGCTGAATATGTCTAATTTGAATAACTGAATGTATAAACTATGGTTTGGAATTACCTGTCAAATTAATTTGGTCTATTTTTTTAAAAACTGCCAGTTTTTAATGTTTAATGACACTGTAATCATACTTAGATTACCTGTAGTAGATTTCAAAAAGGTAACATATTTTCTCTATGTGTATCCAAAAATATATTTTATATAACGTTTCAAAAGAGACTGTATAGTAATTATCAGATGTTTCAAATATCAGATTTGAACATAATCATGATAATATATCTTTAAGTTCTTCTACTAACTTATGAATTCGTTAATTATTTCTTGTGAAATTGGTACTTTTGAGTTATAAATAAATACATGTATACATGTAGTTAAAGTCGTGAACTCGTTAAATTCGTTAAATGTATTGTGAAACTTCAATTCCTTGAAGTTGATCGAGTTTTTTGTTTCTGTTTTATTTTGTTGTTGTTTGTTTTGTATGGGATTTTTGCTGTTGCTGTTTTTGTTTGTTTGGGGTTTTTGTTGTTCTTGTTGTTGTTTTGTTGTTGTTTTGTTTCGTTGTTTTTTTTTCACATAAATTCAAGTAGAAGCTTCAAAATGATTTCTTGAAGACCTTTATAATTATGTAATACGTATGTAATACGTATTATGTAAAAATGTAACTTGTCAGTTTAATCGATTTAAGAAGGCAGCCCGTGGTGTACATTATATGTCCACTGTTTGTCAATATTTGTTCTGTCAAACAATGCTGAAATATAGGCACAAAATTGAACTAAACACTATTCATATGTATATTGTTATAAAATTCAAATGTACTTGGTAAAAAACACATAACATTGTAATACATGAACATTTGATAGAATTTGGTGAAAATTTATGCTCGTCAGCGTTACACTCAGGGACATGTGTGCAGTTCCGTGGAAAGTTAACATTCTGACATTCAAAGCACCGAATAGCATAACCTGTTTGGAAAAAAATCAGTGTAAAGTATTTAAAGAAATAAATAAAGTTTAATCACAAGTCTGTTTTGATGTTCGGTACATTTCGTTAGTTTCAGTTACATCTTAAACCATGCGAGCAACAAATAAATAATTCCTTTAATAATAAGAAGTTTACACGGGCGTGCGTGTTTTGCTGCTAGCGGCAAAATAGTTTACCCATGAGACTACTGAACACCAAAATCAGCCGGTTTTGACAAGAATATTCTCTGAAAACTATCAATTTGTTTGTCAATTTAAGATATATGGCGGAGTAAAGTTTAATATAAAACATTAAATTTTTTAGTTATCGGTTAAAGTGTTATACAGTTCAGTACTAGGACAATGATTCCCATTTTAAACGGCAAAAGTAACAAAAAATGAATTGAAAAAAGTGTTACATACTTATTTCACGAAGGCTTACTAATAATATCAAAACCCGCCATAGATGTCCCATATTTAAGATATATTTCATTTCAAAATTATTCATTCAATTAAACACAACTGATAATATCTGAGTGCATTAAATGATATGCGCTTATAAATGCACTCCTTGATAGATTGACTGAAGTTTTAACTCACCTTGGTACGGCTTTGAACAACTTATAAAATCAAATCGGGATTGAAAGGTGCGTATTTGTGAAGTTGAATACGAAACAAAAAATGTGATAAAGAAATCATGGACGCATATTTCAAGTCACTGTCCAATGATCAGTACCGACCAGCATGGAGGTTTGAGTTCGTTACGGCAACATTCAAGTCTGAAAAAATTAAAAGTGTGTAATTAACCGTTTAATGCATTCAAAATAGGGATTTAATGAAAAGCATTGTTTGTTTTTAATAATTCGTTACTATACTGTTCCTAATTTTTATTTCCAGTGGAAAGGAAATGGACACACTACTTTGTTGAATATCTAGAAATATTCGACTTGAATTTCATTCAGATTTTTAATACTACAGATATTGCCGTCACTGTGAGATAATTCAACGATATAAATGATAATATAGTGTCTCAAATTGTTAAAATGTAATTTAAATGCAATTAAGTGTTAAGGGATTATAATATCATAATAGTGAATTTAATACAGATATACCTTCAATGCATTCAGTGTTCATATTTGCTACAATTAAAAAGTCTATGTTTTCAATGAAGAACTTTGAAAATTCTTCAGATATTATTGAAGTATTTGCAGAGCAAACGTTTTACAACATTGACTTTATTAAACCAAGCATGCCTGATCCGAGACTCACCATTTTCTTACAGTAGACATTTTATTCAACATAGTTTTATAGTATTAAAAAAACATTTACCACTCTCATACCACTTGCCTCTGTCAATACTGTTGTCTATCACTGATTATTTGAATTCATCTCGACTTTTCATAAAAACTTAACATGATAATCTTTCTTTTTGTTGGTCCGTCACAGCATGACGTTCTGGTCAACGCTCTCTGAACGTTCTAATTTTTGAACGTTCTTGAATGAGGTTGACACATCTAGAGCGTGATTAACGTGCGCCTTATAGGAATCTTACACCGGCTTACGGTACAGACCGGAATATCTAGCTCGAGGGTAAATGTTAACAGCGGTAACGAGGCTCTGTCGAGTGTCCGCTAAATAGTTACCCGAGTGTTAGATATTCCCGTCTGTACCAACAGCCGGTGTTTGATTCTTTATCTTGCATATTTCATGTCAATTTTTTTCCGAACAGAAATTATGAAAACTGATATTCTCATTACGCTTTTTTTCTTATAGTAGCGTATGAACATATAACCTAATTCTGACTAAGAAAAAGTCAGGAATGATGAATATGCATAGAATTATTATTTTTAGACTGGCTTTATATACCTGTTAAACTTGGTTTTTTCCAGTTGTTGCGGCTTGTAATGTTATATTTATTCATTTTAACCTTGGTTATCAGTTAAGATTTCATCATAAATATCTTCAAGACTCAATACATAAATATTTGTGATATCAGGGGAAAATAAAATATTGTTTATGCCAAATCAAAGCCACGATGCTTGAAAACTGATGTGTTGATGTTCAACACCAATCTAAATATTTAATTGAAAATAAATCAAATTTACCTGTATGTGATTAGAGTCATATTTCACTAAAATTACATTTACAATGTAAATATCTAAATTGGTTTGTTGATAAGAAAATAGTTGAGTACAAATCCTGGGTACAAGGATTCACCAGTTAGAGACTGATGCTTGCCCATGGCTAAATGATTCAAAATATAAACTGAACCATTCATAAGACTTTAAATCAGAAAAGAAAATCCAAAGATGAACGAATAAATTTATTTATTCAAATCTAATATTTTAAATTTTAACATGGTAAATTTCAAAACATCAACAAAAATATGTTAAGAGAGAACTGTTTAAAATGATTTTTTAATTCAAGTGTAATTATGTCTCTTCATAAGACATCATTAATTTTGATGATTTTGATATTTTAAAAATCTGATTTTTGTTAGTTAAATATATTTCAAAACAGTCACAACTTCCTGGAAAAGTATTTTGGTGTATGATAATAGAGTAAAACAGATTATTTGGCACTTAAATAATTATTTTAAGAGAAAAAAATGCGCGTCAATACATTGAAAAGAAGAGTAAAATTTATTAAAAGTGGAATGACAATAAACCGGGATATTTACATTTAGGGTCATTGAAGGGTAAGTCATTGTTAAAGGGACTCTGCTGCGGTTTTTTGACCTTACGGGACTGGAAATATTTTTTTGAGATAAATGTTCCATTTGATGTAAATCTAGTCTAAAAAACATGTATGCAAAATTAAAGATCTTTCTCTCACTCCGTTTTTCAAGTATTTTCTTATTCTTATGCTATTTTTGTGTTTGTTATTGATTACCAACATAAATTAGATACCACTTACTCCTCACCTCAATTCGCGCCTGGGACTGTTTATTGCTGGTGAGTAAGCTATCCAACTAGCTTAAGAAACGTCTGTTGTACACCTCAGGTGCTTGCAAGTGCCTGAAATAATACATTAAAGGGTACCTGAGGTTTTCCATCATATGTTAAAGCAGCACGCCTCTAGATTCATGTTAATTGTCATGAAAATCTTTGAAATGTATTTAAAAGTAAAATATTGTGAGGTGGACAAATAAAGTAATTAACATATTGCAATCGGCACTTATACCAAAAGTGATCAATATATTCAAAGACAGCTCTTACTTATGGAGCAGAATTTGGGTATTTATTCGCTGTTTATTTTTCAATTTCTGTTTATCTAATTTATATTCGTATTTCAATAAATTCTTATCTATAATCATATAAATTTAAATTTATTTAAACAATTTTAATTGCTACTTTTTAATTGCCAAGTAAACATTTGTATTTTGATTCTGCAGAATGTAAGGATCAATTGTTTCTACTTCTTGTTTAAACTACGTGATTAGATATTATGTTGCATACTTCTTCCTTTTCAATTTGAATAATTTAGTTTTAACTTATGATCTTGAACGTCCTTCCTTTTAAGAATACAAAGTGGGTTACATAACAATGAAATAAAATCTATACGAATGCACCTAGACGAATACGAACTGCAATAACACGAATACGAAATTACATTGAAATTCAAATTTATACATCTGGCCGGGAACCAATATTTCCGTACAAGTCCGTAATTTCTGACGGTGTAACCGTTAAAATATTCTCTTCAAAAAAAATCCACGAAATCCAGGGTAGCACTCCACAGTTAATTTCAAGTTCTGCCGTCAATGCCCTACAAGCAATACGTCTAATAATTCTGATACTAAACTACACAACCTGGAAAAAGAAAACACATTTTGTTGAGAACATATATGACATAAGATTGCAAATCTACAAATAAATCATCCCATCTGCAATAGGCAGGTAGTCAAAAATAGTTCCTATTCATTCCGTTGAAGCCCAAAATCTACAGTGGCCCGAGACCCAAAACAACACATTTCGTCCATCTGGCAAAAAAGACCTGCAAATATACAGGGTAAAGGAACACCGTCTCTGCTTTAGCAACTCCCTTTACATGCAAAATATCACAAAGAAACTGGTGCTCAACCTTGTAGATTTTTTACTACTGCTAATAGTTTGTACCCCCCCCCCCCTTCTGTAAAATGACTTGTTTTACCGTGCATGTTGTTTAAAAGCAATGTTTACAAAAAATGGCAGCCTTGACATCTATAATCAACAGCAAGTGATTTCTGGCCATGCTTTCGATTTTGCAAGTGATTATATTAGATGTCACAAAAACAAATTTCATGCTGAAAATGCAATTTAAAGACAAACAGTCATATAACCTTTTCCCTTATATAGACGTATTTTGACGGCTTTATGCCCCCCCCCTCCTTTTTGAGGCACCAAACAGTGCAAAAATGCCCTATTTAGGCCCCCAACACTGTTTTTTATTTGAGAAATGTTGTTAAAAAAGTGACCACTTTTCGGCGCGCCCCCTATCAAAATAGTGCATCAGGGGTTTGCCAGAAGGGGGATGTGCCCCCTTCTGTTTGGGGGGGGGGGGGGTGAAGGTGGCGGTAGTCCCCTTCATCGCCAAGAAAATTGTGGACATGTGATAGGCTAAACACGGCCTCAGGTCGATCTCAGGGTAATTAGTAACCGACGCTGAAAAGGCTTTTACTCTATCTTAATTCATGGAGAAGTTGCAGCACTTTGAAATCAGTTTTGGTGAAAAAAAAACAATGCAAAATAGTGATTTTGAGACGTTCCCATTGCCATGGTAACAGAAAATTTACGATTGAGCATGCTGTTACAGAGGCCATGGTCAAGTCAACATTTGTGCCAAGTTTTATCAGTATTGAAGCATTTTTTATGGTTTCATAGCAGTTTGAACTTGTAACAGGAGGCTTTTCAATGAAAACTGCCAGTTTTCATGGGGTAAAAGGTTAAATCCAGAATATTCACTTATCCAAGAAATCCTCCCTGGCCATTCGAAGCTGTGGCTTACATTACTGTGGTGTGCTACCTATAAACTTGGATTAAATTGCCGAGTAGCATTGTATCCTCACACCTTGTGCTCACGGAAAATACCGAAGCGTTACATGAGTTATCATCCGTCACTAAGATTTTGCGCTAGAATTTTACAGCTAGGACACAGAAACGAAATTTTAATCACGAGGTTTCTAGTTTTTATTTGTTCTGCTGTTCTTCTGATTGAAATGAGTCAGTTTTATTTCGCTTAAGGTTGTTTAATGTTAATATTTTCATAAAGTTAAAATATGGATAAATCTCTATAACAACAATTCTTATAGCCTCTACATACAAATTTATTTTCAGTGTGAATCGAATGAGAATAAGAGTTGCACAAATACATTTGTAAGAAACAAGTTCGAGAAAACACACTTTCTTTTAAATAAGTAGAAATAGCACATGTTTAAAACAAAAAGTAAATTTATTGGTATCTAATATTAAATTAAACGAATTAAGATGAAGTACTGGCATTGGCTTTAGAATATTACAACTTACTAAAACATAGTAAGAAAGAATAAATAAATATTTAAGTAAAGAACTTTGATTAACTCACAGATGAATCAAATTTGTAGGAATATGATTTAAACTTAAGCAAATGAAAACAACAAGTAGTCAAATGAATAAATACCCAAATTCTGCTCCATACTTACTGCGTTAGTAACGCAGTATAGATATTGTGACAAATACTGCAAAATCTGTCATAATCCGCCTATAACATATAAAATATCACTTGGATCTTGAATATTTATACCTTTCTTAAACTTTTAATACATTTTTATTCATATTGAGGCGTGTAACCTTAAGGATTTAAGTCGATATGCCAAGATTGATAATAGACAGATCCAACAGTAGAAGCTTGAAGAGTACTTTCCGCAAATTTAGCATGTTAATGATGATACTTGCAAATTTGTAAAGTCTAACCAATATCATCACTGTCTATATTTATTTAAAAATTGTAAAAAAGGGAAGGAGAGCAATTTTTATAGATTTTTTTAAAGACAAAACAAACAAAAACAAACACACAAATTTTGAAAGTTTTTTTCAGACTCATTTTGTTTTTATTTATCGGAGGAAACTATTTTATGATTTATTTTACGTCAGTGTATATAATTTTTTCTAAGATACAAAGTCAGTATTAATTTATTATTATTTTCTTGCAGAATTTTTTCAGTAATTTACTTGTAAACTTTATTGTTTATCACTGCTTTGCTTCAAAAGCACAAAAATTCAACACTGTCAAGATTAATTGCGCAATAAGAATGCGGTCCTGTCATTCACATACTGACATAGACCTCTCAGAGAAATTTCTTTTAAAGAAAAGAAAAAAATGATTAGATATCTTTGTTTTTCATGGCGAGACAGTTCTTGCCTGCGTGCTTTTGTTTTTTTCCAAATCGATTATACATAGAGATTTTTGTATTATTATTATTAAAGTCAAACATTGGGCAAGAGACGTATGATATAATAATTTGTGTGGCCAACATTATTATAAAAAAAACATAAATGATTTATGAAATGATAAATATTTTGATATTCTTCACTCATATTTCATTTATTATCCGACTGCTAGTACACACGCCTGGTCATACAAATTGAGTGGGTTGTATTTTTATTTATTATAAGTGACAGTTAGACCGTCCAAACTAATGCATGGACTTGTCCGCAACTGAATCAGACAAATGTTGATGTAACAGTTGGCTCTAGAAAATGGTAATTATTACTAAGATTCATACATATTATATACAGAATAACAAAGTGCCGATTAAAAATAACGACCAAGCCTATCGGGCCTCTAGAGAATATTTTCCTTCGGCTAGAGATTTGTCCTATATATTGTTGCAAGGGAGAACCTGCAGACTAATGCAAGGGCTAATCTGCATGTGAAAAAACTTGTGTTTTAATGGTATTTTGTAACGAAAATTTATACAATTTTATATACCATACCACTCGTGCCTTTTGCGATCATTTTCCTTACGTTCTGCTATTAAGAAGATTCTCCAAACAGTGGCTAGAGAAAAAATGGTTGTTGTTTTGTTACGAAAATGCATAAGCTTTATATGCAGAAAGGAAAATCGCCGATCCAAAAGAAAACCATCTCGGAGCTTATGCCATTGTAATTATGGTGCTTTTTAGAAAACGCTACAAACTCCTACAAGGGCTAATCCGCAACATTATCAAACAGATGTTGTTTCTACGAATGGCACCATAGAGTGGTGTGTTTCTTTTACATAAATTCTTACATTTTTCATTATTAAAGTCGATGAATACAAAATCTAGAAAGACAATAGCCAGGTTTCTGCAAGTTACTTTTATTACAAATAAAAATGACAATACATATATATTGTAAAACAAGAGAATGGTACATAGTGTTGTGAAATTTGAAACTACTCTTTTACTAGAAGAGTATTCTTTTAGGATGGTATATCTGGACAACATTTCTAAGCTGGTTAAAATGTTTATGTTAACTTTTACTCATTTTTTGTTGTAAAACAATTGAGTCATTAACAGTCCAGGACATTGGCACAGCTCAGTTATTTTTAGATTATGAGCATACCTCATTCCAAATTTGGAAAGGTCGCGCAGACAAAGGTCGCGCGACACTTAAGGTCGCGCAATAGGAAAGGTCGCGCAGAATCAGCTTTCCCAGGCATGCTAGTTCCAAATATGGAGAGGTCGCGCAATAAGAGGTCGCGCAGACTAAAAGTACAAGGTTTAAGTTATTTTTAGCCCTTCAGCATCTCAATTGTTGTTAACAAAGCATAATTTGGTCATATCAGATTTTATGAATGGGATTCCTTACTGCTTTATTTATATACATGTTACTTGGTTCAAACGTTGAGCTGTATGTTGTAAAGCTGGAGAGATTATATTTCTGTTGTTTAATGAATTATCAGTCAGTTTATAGAATTGTCAACCAGTAGTAAGTGTCTTATAAGCCATATATAGTACATATATCTTTATTAATACAAGTGTATTTTGCACTATTACATGTATTAAGTTGCATTATTGGACAGATAATAATTATGCTATCGAGTGTTAACATGTAAATTTATATAACTATTATGTATTTTAGTACTTATGTTTGTATTGTACAACAGTCTGTATACCTGAACCAGTTGCAGGCCATTTTGAACATTGTTAAGGCATTGTCAGCACTTTTTATAGGTTGCGCAACATTCAGGTCGCGCAATGAGTTGTGTGCCAAACTGGTTAGCGCAAGTGGATCGCGCGACAATCTACTTTTGCACACCACCATAGCTGCGCAAACAGAAGGGTATATAAGCTGGGAACTTTTCTAGCTGGGTTGGGTTTTTGAGGAGTTTTGGAGTGAGTTGGGGTTTTGAGTTGGAGTTGGTTAGTTAGTAATTGAAGAAATGTATTTGTTGAAGTTGTTAAGAATTTTACTTTGGTTTTGACTGTTGATAGAAAATAAAATGATGCATTATTTTGATTTACTGCAATAAATATAATCCTGCTTTCACTTGGACTTGACTTGTTCATTATACCAGCATAGAGAAATGGTTGACTTTTAAGCGAAAAGAGTGAAGAAACAAAACTTATCACAAAAGAGAAGTTTTCGTAACAATATTGACAAAAAATGTAAAACAAAAAAAATGTTACGTATCGTCAATAATTGTAAGGCAGAAAACATGATACGTAATGATTATTATTGTAAAAAGAATGTTATACGCTGACAGTTATTGTAAAACAGGAAAAATGATTTGTATTGACAAATATTGTAAAACAGAACGATAATGGTATATATTAACAATATTGTTAAACAAAAAAATGTAATGTGTTAACAATATTGTAAAACAGGGAAATAATGGTATTTATTACATGCTTTTCGATGGTTTATAGAAATATATCAGTGAATTAAAACTGGTAATTTCAATGTTTGAAACAGTGCAATTATCAATTTGATAATTTCACTGTTTTGAATTTAAGCCCCTTACGTTGTTTCAGTGAAATACAAGCGTACACAGAACTGGAAACCAACTTAATAAAGTGACGTCGTAAATGACGTCACGTTGTATAATTATTTGGCGCGCTATTCCTTTCGTATTAGGTAAAATGTCCTTTTTAACGTTTGTTTGCATATAATAAAAAGAAAATTTGTTTAGTTTAGTGTAAGATCGAAATATATTTCACCTCGTGAACACCAAAAGTTCACATTTCACTCGTGGCTGCGCCACTCGTGTAATATACCTTTTGGTGCTCACTCGGTGAAATATATTCCGATCTTACACTGAACTTAACAAATATCCTCTATATATTGATCGATTTTGTTTAACAGAAAAAACAATGGTACGTATTGACTAAAAACAGGCAAACATGGTATGATAAATAATAATTGTAAAACAGAAAAATAGCTGTATGTATTGAAAATAATTGTAAAACTAAAAAGCAAAGTGTTGACAGTAATTGAAAAGAGGAAAATAATGGTATGTACATGTATCAACAATAATTTAAAATCAGGAAAACTTTGTCCGATTGATGATTATTGTTAAACAGGAAAATAGCTGAATAAATTGACAACAATTGTTAAAATAAAATAATGGCATGTATTGACAATAATTGTAAAGCAAAAACATTTGTTTATATTTACAATAATTGTTAAACATAAAGTTTTACTTTTTTGATAATAGACTGAAAATAATGGTATGTATTGATGAAAATGGTGATCAAAAATAATTGTTCGTATTTAAAATAATTATAAAACAGTAAAAATGCTACATTAATTGTAAAGGAGAAACTTATGGACACTATTTAGATACTGGAAAAAACGTATCTACTGCAAAACAAATGAAATTCAGAGGTATTGACAATAATTTTAAAAAAAAACATAAAAATAGTCAATCACATGTATTGACAATAATTGTGAAATAGAGAAAAGATGGCAATGAACATGAAAAATGACGTTATTTATCTTTTTATAAATATTTTCAAATGTTATTTGGACTCTTCATGATAGAAAGAGATGGATGGATGGATGGATGGACGGACGGACGGACAGATCGGCCTTACCGAAAAGAAACTGCAAGACTAATAATATGTTATAAATTAACAATCATGTTCAAAATGTCTTATTGTCATTAATATGTTCGTTTTACATAAACGTTTATATAAAGGTGCGATATTTCGACAAAATGGGCATATCGCATACAATGAAATCACTATGCATACTACACAAATTGTTTTTAACATTATTCAGGTCTCATAGCTCTTTCGCCGTAGAGACAAAAGAAATTTATGAAGTATCAAAAGTTACCCTAGAATATACCAATCATCTTTTGAAAAAATATATATGACTTAAATAGTATTCATAGTTTATAGAAAATTAGACATTTTCTCATCGGTATACTTAGACACTATGCTAATATTAATGACACCATGAGATTGTTTCAACTAATGGTAATGTAAATAATATAATAATTATACTTTTAACAAATAATTAAATGATAGAATTTCTAAGTTTAAAAGCTTTTTCAACGGATATTCCTAGGTTTCTTATCACTTTTTTATTTTCTGAATTTAATAATTCTATTAATTTATACATATTTGGTCTGTTCCGAAACTTCTTGTGTATATAAGTGTTTCATTATTCTGTATATAATGAGCATTCAATAACAAATATTCGTCTTCAAGAGTATTGCATATTGAACATTTTCTATCGTTTAAGGGTATTCTGGTTGGTTTTGCCCACCTACCAGCTTCTACTTGTAGTATATGAGAGGACACTCTCACACGTTTTAAAGAAGACTGAACAAATTTATTTGGCCAGTAAAACAATCAAGATTATGGTTGAAATATTTCTATAAAACAAAGCATCTACTAGTATTTGATACTCCTTGAGTTCTTCAGTTTCTTGTTATTAAATTGGTCTTGCGATATTTAAAGGGTTCTTTTGTGTGTAAACTAAGGGATTCATAATATACTCAGCTCACGGAACAGTTCCCGGTTGATTCTACTCAGGGATAAACGCTGAGTTTGGTCTCAGTAACTAGTTACAGAGGGGCACCTGAGGTCTTCCCCACCATTAAAGCTGGAAAGTCACCATATGACTGGTGCGACGTTAAACCAAATGAAAATTCTTAACCTAACATTTTCCTGTATGACCAATTCAATTCTTGGGAATATATATATAACTCATCTGTTCTGTACGGATGCAAACCTATTTCTATTGTTTGAATAATATGAACAAAACAAATTGAGGAACACAAAAGAAAAGACGATAATGTATGTTTATGAATTTTTGAATTTGATACTAGTTTTAGAAAGTATGTTAAATAATACATACACATACTATTTTCATAAAAAATACAGTTACTTAAAAATAATCAATCTACAAATGAAAAAGAACTTTTTTAGAAAATAGTCATGACAATCACATTTAACCAATGGAATAATTGAAATAGAAATAAACCAAAAATCTCATTATCAAGACGGCGCTACGGTACACGCAGATAAATGTTTTTCATAATTTTTATAAAGTCACAGTTGCTTAAAAGGTCACCTCGAATAAAAGCATTTGTAGCTTAAACAGTGAAATGATGTTTGTCATAAGTTGGAGAGGGGACCTTGATGTTTTACAATGTAAATATTGCAATGACCTTAATACTGCATTAGGTAAATGCTTGTTATCAGGATGAACCTATATATTTTACCAGATCATAATTATTTTCTCTGTCAAGATTGCCTTTAAAAATGGTGTTTTTAATTATCAATTTACAAATAACTGACAATATAAGATATAAAAACTACATAAATTATAAAAAGACTGTCCCTCTTTTTGTTTTTGTATTAATGAAACATGTACATTCTAAAATTGCGATACTCTCTATAATTAACTAACAACAAATAAATAAGCTTTTCAAAAAAGCAAAAATATTTAACAATTTAACCAAATAATTAACCATGTTTAATGCAATGGAAGGCTAATTTTTTCAGGTATATCAAGGCGTCGCTTTTATAGAGGCTCTGTCGAATACATTAAAAGTGTAATTGATAATGCAATTTCATACAAAATTACCAAAGAAAAACAACATAGTAATAAAAAAGTATCATTATCAACATAGTGTAAATTTATTTTAGCATGAAGTTACAAATGAACATTACTGTGGTTGGATGATGTTGGTTGAGTCCAGTTTTAAAGTTATGCAATTCATGAATATTATAATGTTCTGAAATTTATCTTTTTATTACATAAGGGACATGTTTCGAGTTAAAAAATCACTCCTTTACACCATGCACAACATCACAAAATGCCAATTTCATCATTTGACATAACTCTTAACTCTTAGGTCTGTCCAACTTTAAAGAAAGTTGGATAGCTTCAATAAAATGAAAAATATAAAATTAAAAAAACACACACGCTGGACTCACGCTGTCGATCTCAAAGTCACGTAGGACACGTAGACATTACAAAACAGTAGTTTTCACTCTGTATAATAACTAGAAGATATTTGTTTGTTTGTGTGTAGGATGAAATTTTATTTCATCGAGTGGGCTTTGAAACAGTATTCTCACGAGTGGCGTAGCATCGAGTGAGAATACTGTTTTTAAAGTTCGCGAGATGAAATAAAATTACATCTTACACAACAAACAAACATTTTTTTTAAATTTTTTTATGCTTAAAAACGAGTTAAACGAATTGCCCTCAATATTAACGTTAATATTTAAATCTGTTTTCTCCATTGACAGCCTCAAAAAAGTCGAATTTCTCATTAAATACAATACGTTTTGGGCAGAAAATAAGTTCGACAATCAACGTTGAATGGCGGTGATAGTATTCATTTTATTTATAAAAAAATATGACTGATCGCTTGAATGTTTTAATAATAAAAAACAAACAATTTCTAGTAGGAGAAAAAGGGTCCCAACCATCCATGCCATATTTCTGTTACTGACTGCCGAATTTTATATTAGACTGGCTTTGTTAAATGTAAGCGGCCGCCATTTTTAAGTTGTGTATTTCACTGGAAGGAAAAATAATTGTGTTTGATTCAGAGGGATATCATTTGGATTTGTTAGTCATGCACCTTTTTAAAAGAAAGAAAACTTATTTGAGGATTGTAAGAGACGATAAATAAGTGTTGACAGATGTGTAAACATTCAAAAAGAGGATAGGAAATTGGAAAACTTGGAAGCCTCACGAACGCTGAGTTGTTTACTTATTCTTCGGACTGATTACTCTCATTTCAAGTTTTCATACAGCATACGGCAGTTATTGCTCGTAGGATACTTAAATATGCCCAAATGTCATCAAGAGCAGTTTTGCATGTGGAAGGAATGTATTTTTCAAACTGTAAAATGAAACAAAAAATTAAACAGACGATATTTGGTGTTTGTTAATTTGAATGAATAGAAGTAACTTACTGTAAGTTTTCTTCTTTTTATTACTTTTGACATTTAAGTTATTTATCAATTTCAGCTTTGCTTTTCTTTTAACAGCCTGACATTGTCAGAATTGTCAGCAAAAATAAAGTTGAGGTACCACATGGGGAAAATCTTAAAAAAGTAGTTTCGCCATTGAAAAGTGTGAAATTATATTTTGATAATTTTCACTGTGAAATAATCAAATACAATTTTCACGGATAAATCTGTAATCCACTGAAAAGCATAAAATAAACCGGTATACGTACAACCAAGTTTATAAAATATACCGGTATATAACATTAAATCTGTATAATTGCCGGTATATACAGCTAGGTTTATATGATAAACCAGTATTTACAACCAAGTTTATAATGTATCATAGTCCGGTCTATACGATAATATACGTGTAAATACAACCAAGTTTACATAAATAACCGGTAAATAGAACAAGTTTATATAATATACCAGTACATACAACCAAGTTTATATATTATACCGGTATATGCAACCAAGTCTATAAAATACACCGGTCTATACAACCAAGTTTATATAATATACATGAAAATACAACCAAGTTTCTATAATATACATGTAAATAAAGCCAGGTTGTCATAATATACTGATAAATGAAACCAAGTGTATATAATATACCGGAATATACAACCAATTTTAATAATTCCCTTGACAGAAACTGTGTCTAACTGTTCAAGTCCCAGGGTCCTTTGGTTTGTCAACAATATATTTGTCTACTTTTAATATTTCTCTTATGATGAATTACATACATATTGTATTATGAATTGTTTTTTGTTATTATTCACGATTCCTGCAGCTACAAAGTAGTTGCTTTAAGTCTTGCTTGAAATCTTTGGATGCTAGTGAGTAGAGTAAGAAACTAAAAGCGTTATTTAAGTAGAGAAGAAATATCGATATATAGGCAAAGATATAATATTTTTCATCTTCTATGTTTAGGTCAATATCGTTAGTTTCAAGTAGTAATATTACCATAAATGGTATAACACAAACACAGTGAAGATTCCTGTAACTATACTTAAACGCGTGAATTTTGTCAAGTGTCTTCTGCTACTGCGTACAACACGTGATTTCCTTTTACAAAGAATTACGATAATAATTACATTGCATATTGTTATAAACAAGAGTGGAAATACACAAAGGACATAAACGCCTTTGATATAATTAATTGTGTTTCTTACGTCGTAAGAGAAGAAGTTGCTGCATAGTAAAGTTACATCAGACAGGTTCATTCCAGCAAGTAAAATGATAAGTGAAAGAAAGGTAAATTTTGCTCTTCTACCAGCCCCTTTTGTATTGAATGTAAATGGAAAACAAATACTCAACGTTCTTTCAGCACAAATACAAACAATGGTCCAGGCCGAAAGCTGAGGTGAAAAATAGGTGAAAGTACTCCCTAATATGCACTCAAAGAATGTAGCGACTCTGTAAGAATCCCTCCATGGATTATAGACCACGTTTACAGTTAATCTATATAGCATACATAAACTGTCAGATGCTGATAAAAATATAAAGTTCATTGAGCATGCTAGCTTTCTTGTATTTTGTCCTTTGATCCAAACAGATAGAGAGATTAAATTTCCTAAAAGTCCTACAGCAAACACACATACTTCAACAAAGAACGACACTTTTCTTATGTGCTTATAAGATAAAATATCATCATCCAGGTTTGAAATGTTCATCTTTCAAACTTTAGTACAACACTGTTAAAAGGCTTGAATAAAGGGTCCGATATTTAAATAATTTCTCTATATGAAGTCTGAATAGCAGATATTTCGTCTAACCTTTATATTTCAGGATAAAACTATTCACTTACTGGAGAGTCAAAAATGCAATTTAATAGTTGAAAGTGTTATTTTTTAATACTACGGTAAGATATTTCATCTGAAAATTATACATTTTTTTTACATTGTATTCGTTGCATATTTTTGCAAAATTTCAAATAAAATATGTCAGTATGCTGACTTTCATTTGTAGTAAATATTATCAGATCGTATTTAAAACAATTCGGACAGGGAACGAAAGTATTGTTTTGTAAATGAATGCATGTCTTTAAAGACTGAAGAAAAATAATTGATATGATTATAAGAACAAACAGATACCATATTTTGGTCTGTTAAAAATGAAAATAAGTAAAATGATAGATTTAAATTATTTGGTATGAAAATTGTTTGTCACATTTTAACTCGTTGTCTCTAATCAAAGCAATATGATTACTATGAAAAGTTGGTATTTTTTCATCTCTTTGCTCTTTTGCTTACGTTGTCTACCAGTTTAAATTTAGAACAAATTTGAAAGATTATACCATTCTTGTTTATATGGTAACTTCAGATATAGAATAACATGCCTTTTTAAAAAAAGGTGAGCTGATAGTCGTTTCTTTTGTCGAACTACACACTTTCTTGTTTTTAGTTCTACAGACTACAATCGTCTTGTTTTCAGTTGTTGTTTTTTATTTTGTTGTTTTTGTTTGCCAGACTACACACGCCTTGTTTTCAGGTTCCTGTTCAAAACAACACAACACACTTTCTTGTTTTAATTTTCTTTTATAAGGCTACACACGTCTTATTTTCAGTTTCTTTTGTCAGACTTCTCACGTCTTGTGATCAGTTTCTTTTGCCAGACTGCACAAGTCTTGTTTTCAGTTTCTTTTGTAAAACTACACGCTTTATTGTTCTTAGTTTCGTTTGTAAACTACACACTTTCTTGTTTTTAGTTTTTTGTAAGACTACACACGTATTGTTTTCAGTTTCTTTTGTCAGACTACACATGTCTTGTTTTCACCTTCTTTTCCACACTGCACACGTCATTTCTTTTCAGTTTATTTTGTCAGACTATACACTTCTTGTCATCACCTACTTTTGCCACACTGCACACGTCCTTTTTTCAGTTTCTTTTTCTCAGTCTACACGCGTCCTTTTTTCAGTTTTCTTTTTGTCAGAGTGCACACGTTCTTTTTTCAGTTTTTTTTTTTATCAGACTTAACACGTCTTGTTTTCATCTTCTTTTGTCAGAATACACACGTCTTGTTTTCACCTTATTTTGCCACACTGCACACGTCCTTTTTTCAGTTTCTTTTGTCAGACTACACACGTCCTTTTTTCAGTTTTCTTTTTGTCAGAGTACACACGTTCTTTTTTCAGTTTCTTTTATCAGACTACACACGTCTTGCTTTCACCTTCTTTTGTCAGAATACACACGTCTTGTTTTCACCTTATTTTGCCACCCTGCACACGTCCTTTTTTCAGTTTCTTTTGTCAGACTACACACGTCTTGTTTTCACCTTATTTTGCCAGACTACACACGTCTTGTTTTCACCTTTTTTGCCACACTGCACACGTCCTTTTTCAGTTTCTTTTTTCTGACTTCATACGTTTTCAGTTTCTTTATACTGTAAGGAACGTACATAAACTTTTTTCAAGTTAGTATTTACACTTTAAATTTTCCACAGGTTTTTCAACGTTGATAAAATAGATTTTTCAAATTAATTATTCACTACTTCAACATGTTGTTAGTATGTTGTATGTTTTTTCCCAACTTTAAAATTGAATCTGGTCTGATAAAATGTTAATTTGGAATCACAATAGCTGTATCATTTCTTTTTCATTAATTTACTTTTATTTTATCAATTTTTAGTAACTGACAAACACTATAACAAATCGTCACTAAAAGACACAATATTTTTGTATTTACAATTCTCAAGCACATTTTAGGAGCACTGTGATGCTTTTCTGACAACTTCTAAAACATTTATATAGACTCGCTGAAAGTAGTTTTGATGAATATGTAATAATATGTTAACAGCCTGCTAACATTTAAAATGGGACTCATTTATTAAATATTTATATTTGGTATTTCCAGTCTTAATGGCACTTTATTAACCATCAGAAATTAATACATTTTCTCTTCTTCAGAGAGGGCAAACATGTGTTTTATACCATTTTGATAATTAATTTAGAGTATTATACACGATTATCACTTGAAGAAATTAGCAAAAATGTGAAGTAATCTGTCATAAAACTAGTCATATGTAAACAAAGTGGTATTTTGACTTCCATACTAATATACACTCAATATAACTGTGAAATCCCGAAAACAATTAAACATAGAATGTCTCTGTTACTTAATACACATGAAAAATGTAAGAAAACAGAATAAAATGTTCGGAACAAAATACTATTTTCCTATTTTAAGAAGGGGTTTTATCCGTTTCGCAATGACTTTGTGCATGCGCCACTCGCTTTAATGCAATTTATTGTCATTTTTATTTCATACAAAAATTTTGAAAGTTTACTTTTTTAAAAATCCAAACAATATTTTTGCATTAGATACATAGAGAATATTCAAGTTGTTTCTATAAATACAGTATTTATTTTATCGAGTGGAATGGAAAAAAAATGTCAAGAGTGGCGGTAGCCACGAGTGAAATATGATATTTTTCATACCACAAAATGAAAACAAATTCTGTATATGTGGGAAAACTTGAATTTTCTGTTCATTATATACATTTTCACTTATTTGATATCAGAATTTAAATGACTTTCCCTCAAATTTTGTATATAAGCTGTATATAGCAGAAAGTAGTTTGGCAAACACCAGTGAAAATACGGAAAATATGTTTCACCATAGTGAAATATAAATTTATTTACAGTAACATATGGAAACTGAAAATACTTATTTTATTTCATCAATATATCTCAATATTCCATTTATATGTATATAATGAATAGCTTTATACACATAAATGCAAAAGAAGCAAAGGATGGTTCATGTATACGATAGATAAAGTAAGTAACGTTTTGGAAACTGTACCATTTAACAAAAAAAAAACAGAAATATATGTATATACTTTTTGCATACTGGGCCTTTAATTTCGTATGCTTGTACGTAATTATATGCTTGTACGTAATTATACGCAATTTCGCTTAAAAAAGTGCTGATTAATATCACTAATGACATTTGGGATGATGGTAAAAACGGATTGTTTAGAGAATAATTTAGGTTTTACTTTACTCTCAACTGTTTCATGTGTGCACTTTAATTATTTCAATATCCTAGTAGTCTAATAAAATATCTCACAGTGCAAATCCATAAGATATATTTCATGTTTAAACTGAGAAACACAGCATCAATAAATTTAGAACTATTAATATATACATTCATAAAATGAGTATATTCGAGGCTAGTGCTTGTACGAGAGGAACATTGTCGGGCCATATACGTCACGTACCGGATAAACATTAACATCATCTTTATCATCATCACAAGTGATAATAAACCAATATTTCAAAGATGTTTATAAGATTGTATAATAAAATAAAATTCACCGACTTTTTTAAAAAGTGTATAATAAATATTTCCTGTAAATGTTTTAAAAGCATAAAATAGACAAATATTGCACCATTTTTAAACTGTTCTATAAACAAATAGCTGACCAAATAAGCACAAAATATATTTCGTGAGTATTGTACTGCGTTATCCCTGTAAACAAGAATATATTTTCGTCTTGCACTAAAATATGTTTTGTATATTTCTTGCTGCCTGTAAACAAAAAAATTTAAGGGCCCTTAATAAATCTACAAGCTATTTTTTTAAACATATATATTTATGTTCGATGGCGATAAACGTTCTTTCAACTTCATTTAAACCAATTAGAGTCCGCTTCCTGGAACCAATCAGTACTGGTGTCAAATGAAAAAACAAAGTCGTGAGTCGAGTTGGACTCGAACCCACAATCCTGCGGTTGAGAGGCAAACATCTTAGCAAATAGACCACCACTACCCCTATGTATTTTATCATCCTTTCTGATTCGTCAGGAAAGATCATATCTTAATGGCGCATATGCTTCAACAATGTAAAACGCAAACGTAGAATGCATGTTGTCAAACAGTTTCTTCAAAACAACTTCAACGCGTTCAATCATCATTTTGGAAATGACCATGTTTTAGGCATAGCATAAAGTTTAATGAGCGAGTTAAAATATGGAGTGAACAGAACAGAATCTGATTTAGTGCGCACCACTGTAAAATTATACATGTTTTTTTGCAGCGTGAAGAAATTGATTTATGAAAATGATCATTTTATGCCCCCGGGCATATAATAATTGCACCGTCCGTCCGTATGTCCGTCTGTCCGTACGAGGTAAACCTGGAACGGCAAGTTGGATTTTTCTTAAGTTCTACCAGTACCAATGGCTTCTTACTTTACACACTTACTAATCAATACAAAGTACATGATCTGGTCAAGTTACATAACTAGTTATTGCCCTTTTCAGCACTAAGAAAATGAATAATGGTTAACCTAAAACGGCAAGTTGGAAATATCTTAAGTTCTATCTATACTAATGGCTTCATAATTTCCACACTTACTTATCAATACAAAGTACATGCTATTGCCAAGTTATATAACTGTGTCATCCATATTTCCAAGTTATTTCCCTTTTCACTTTGAAAATTGGGCCTTGTGTGGTTAACCTTTTCCGGCAAGTTGGATTTTTCGTAAATTTCTCTTAATTGCTAAATTTATTAAATGATATCTTGCATATTTGGTAGGTGGATACCTTTAATGGTCCTCTAATTTTTTTGTGGAGTAAGCGGTCTGTAGAGTTAAGGTCAAGGTCACTGGTTTAGAAAATATATTTAAACATTTTTGCTCATACAGCCTTTATTTTTTGGTTGATGTCTTTCATGTTTAATACAAACATGCCAAGGGAGGTCCTCCATCTTTTGGTATAGTAAGGGGTCATTTGGGTTAAGGTCAATGTCACCAATGTCAAGGTCACCAATGTTAAAAATAGATTTTTACATTTTTACAGATGTATTAACCATATTCTATAGACAGATGTCATTTATAATTGATAGGAACATAAAATTTGATGGAGTTCGTGGTCAGTTGGGTCAAGGCCACCAGTGCTAAAAATAGATTTTACACTTTTGCTCATACAGCCTTTATTTATTGACAGATATATTTCATATTTGGTAGGAAGATAACTTGCATGGTATTCATCCTTTTGATTGGGGTAGGGATCAGCGGGTCAAGGTCACTTGTGCTAAAAATAGATTTTTACACTTTTGCCCATACAGGCTTTATTTATTGACAGGTGTATTTAGTATTTGATAGGAAGATAACTAGCATGGTATTGTTATGAGCTGTTTTTTGTAGTTCTACTGAAGATGGTTTTAATCACAACACAATGTTCCGTTTTATATTTTAATGTTTCTTTCTTAGTGGAATACCACAGATAATATATAACATATACACAGGTTATCCTGATGTTAACAAATTGATATTAAAAACAGTAACAATTATTTCTAGTGGAAAGCCAC
Source organism: Ruditapes philippinarum (assembly GCF_026571515.1). Classification (NCBI taxonomy): domain Eukaryota; kingdom Metazoa; phylum Mollusca; class Bivalvia; order Venerida; family Veneridae; genus Ruditapes; species Ruditapes philippinarum. The sequence continues at coordinate 82,924 of NW_026864028.1, forward strand.
AATACAATGTTATCACTTGGAAATCCAAAATCTAACTGTCTAAATTTTTCTACATGTATCTTTACAATATTTCTAAATAGGATTTTGTTTTAAACTGACCAATAGAATTTTAACATTTTTGTGTCTTAAATAACAAAATGACCAATCAGGTTTCACTACATATAAAGGTAACATAGCAACATAGAATTTATAACAACAATCATCACCTGGATATTTTATCAGTCATAAGGTTTAACAACATGATAAGTACAGACAGCTTAATTGACCTTATCACCTATATATTATAAAACTTTTAGCACAGTTGATTGGACAAAGAGGAAAAGCCGCATTTTAATCTTCCAGTTACATAATTTTAAATTTGACATCTGTTATTGAAACATATACAATTTGTAACTTAACATATTTGAAATTTCACAAATTTTGTTTTAAAAATATGACCTTTTAGAAAATGATTATATATATAAATATTTGTGTTTAAAAGAAAATCATCATGCATATTTATTCTTTTTTTTTTTTAAATGAATTTTATCATTTTTCGGCTGCACAACACTTTATTGAATGAGTTAAAGATTTCAACTTTTGAAATTCTGCTATTGAAACATGACTTACAGAGTTGTTTGTTTGGTTGTTCTGAAAGAAAGCATCGTTTTCATTGTAGAATGGTAATGTGCATTCTGCTGTTTTGCGTCTAATAAAAGTTGTCATTCGTTCTTGATCCCGTTGTTTAGATAGACTTGACTTGACTGCTTGATGTCGGCAAACTCGTGCAAAATGTCCAATTCTCTTGCATTTGTTACATCTTGCCATTTTCGCACAACACTTCTCCTGTCTGTGATAATGATAATGTCCACATTGTCCACATGATTTTTCACTTCTAAATGGTATTCCATTTATGAAACTCATTGTTGTTTTTCTTGGGGAAGTTGAATTCGTAGTCTCGCTTGCTAAATTGAGAGGTTGGGAAAGACACTGATTCCCACCAAGTATTATGCGCTGTTTTTATAGTTCTACTGAAGGTGGATTGAATCACAACACAATGTTCCGTTTTATATTTTAATGTTTCTTTCTTAGTGGAATACCACAGATAATATATAACATATACACAGGTTATCCTGATGTTAACAAATTGATATTAAAAACAGTAACGATTATTTCTAGTGGAAAGCCACAATACAATGTTATCACTTGGAAATCCAAAATGTAACTGACTCTAAATTTTCTACATGTATCTTTACAATAATTCTAAAATTGATTTCGTTTTAACTGACCAATAGAATTTTAACATTTTTGTGTCTTAAATAACAAAATGACCAATCAGGTTTCAATACAAAAATAATGTAACATAGCAACATAGAATTTTATAACAACAATCATCACCTGGATATTTTATCAGTCATAAGGTTTAACAACATGATAAGTACAGACAGCTTAATTGACCTTATCACCTATACATTATATAAAAACTTCTAGCACAGTTGATTGGACAAGAGGAAAAGCCGCATTTTAATCTTCCAGTTACATAATTTTAAATTTGACATCTGTTATTGAAACATATACAATTTGTAACTTAACATATTTGAAATTTCACAAATTTTGTTTTAAAAATATGACCTTTTAGAAAATGATTATATATATAAATATTTGTGTTTAAAAGAAAATCATCATGCATATTTATTCTTTTTTTTTTTTAAATGAATTTTATCATTTTTCGGCTGCACAACAGTATTCTTCCTTTGGATGGAGTTAGGGTGTCAGTTTGGTCAAGGTCATCCATGCTCAAAATAGATTTCAACATTTTGCCAGTACAGCCTTTATTTATTGAAAGGTGTATTTCATATTTGGTAGGAAGATAACTTGCATGATATTCTATAGGTGTCAGTGGGTCAAGGTCAAGGGTGCCAAGTATAGATTTCTACCATTTATATATATTTGATAAAGTTGAATATTTATCACTTCACAAGTCATAGCAATGACTTGGCAACTTATATATTTCACAATTACAAAATGCCATGACTCTGTCAAGCTTTATAACTTGTGTTTACAAGTTTTTGGGTATGTTTCTGTCCATAACTGAGTGAATGGGTAAACATTTTTTCTGAAATATTGCTACTGACAAGAATCGGAGCCGGGGGCATTTGTGTTTAACAAACACGTTCTTGTTTTTTCTTGATTAAAAAAGTGTTCTTTTCTTATATCTAAGTCACTGCGTAAAATGATAAATTTCAATAAGTTGTATAACGTCATTTGTAAAGTACATGTCAAAATCACGCTTTGTTCGTACATGTATAAGATAAAACAAATAGTATCTTTAAAAAGGTAATAGGCCTTATAAAACTGGTTTATTTGCATATGCATATTTGCATGGATATATAATTATAAGGTTTATGATAGTAAGCCTCTTATTGAATTTAACGTTTACATTTTTGAAATATCAAAATCATATGCAAATATTGGCACATACAAAATGTTTACATAGAAACAAAATGTGAAGTTTAAAGTAAATTCTTTCGAAGTGAAGAAGAAGTAAATAAGAACTACAAACAAAACAATTTATATATTACTCAATTTTTTGGCGTTGTAAAATGTCGTTTAATCTCAAAGAAAAATATTTAAGTAACTGAACTGAAGTTTAATCAAATCGAAATTTCAATAGAAAGTTTAAAAAAGACAAAGTTTTGCTGATACGAAATACCCGACACAATAGATTTGCAACCCCTTTGGAAGTAACGAAAGAAACATTAAATCCGAAAGTAAGATTCTTAATTTAAAAATATTTTGACAAACATTAATTATAATAAACAAATCATTTAAACGTCAGCAGTTATATGAATGCATCAGTAATATGTAAGATATGTGGAAATTATCAACTTTGTATCTTTTTAACATAAATTACCGAAAATACCGGATAAGTTCGTTTACTTGTGTGATTTTCGCTTTTTTCATACGCATGAGTAAACGGGATCGTGGATGTAATTAAGATCAATTATAAATAAGACTCGTATAACATGTCAGAAAAATACTTTATGTTATTTTACTAATTTTACAATGGCCAATCTGATTCCTAGATTTCAGATTATAAATTTTAAATGACTGAATGAAACTTTTACATATTTTCAGTTCTTCCCTGTAAAATTTACAGGAAGTTTATTAACCAAAATCATATGACCTCTGGCCGAAAAAGTCAAAGGCAATAACTCTGGCATGACTGCCCCAATCGACAAGCGAAACCCTAGGTGTACAATAACATAATACTGACTAACGTTCGTGTTAAATTTCATGACCCTAACTAAATTATTTATGGAGCAAACATTTAAGGACGGACAGATTCACTTACTCAGGCACAGGCGCACGGACAAGTAAACATTTTAAAACTACCCTCACTCTCAAAGTGGGGGGGGGGGGGGTATTGAAAGTCGATATTTTATCTTCAAGTCATTAAATATCAATGTCCAAAATATTTAGGATATATTTTCGACAAAGCCAGTCATTGTGTATTGACACAGTATAGTTTAACTGGTAAAATGATAAGCAAGGCGGCGTTGACTTAAACAAATATAATACTGATTTACGATGACGATGTATCATTGTTGTTGTTGTTTTTGATAATAATGCATTATTAACGTTGATGAAGGTAGGTTAAAATGACTATGATAATATCAGTTTACTCTGTAAAATGTGTGACATACGTTTAGACATTTACTACCAAATTGCAGAAACGTATGTGGTACATAAAGACAGCAGCTGCTGTGATTAATTCGGCCGAATACGTCCAAAACGTGTGATATATACGTTCTGTGACATATACGGTCCGACATTATTCATATATTATAACCATTAGTTCATATGTATTGATTAATGTTATTGTATGAATTTATTTAGTTTTATTTTTTAACTCATTAAAACATATGGCTGTGCTGGTTGTTTTCTATTTATAATTTTATTGTTTATATATATTGTATATATGTTTCCTGTCATATGTCACAATAATAAACGTTATACATGCCATGCATGAGCTTAGGACAAAGCCTTATGGATAACAAAGATAAAAATCCTTCAAAATACATACTGTGAACACCAATAATTTAACACAAAAATCAATGGTTAAAAGGGGACATAACTATAATTGATAATTTAATTACAGCAAAAATGGAACTTGAATTTTGTTTTAGTACACAAATCCGAAATATAAACTCAATCACTGAAATTCTTCAGTAGTTATCTTGCGGAAACTAATAGCTCCATAGAAAACTCCAGTTAAAAGGGGACAAAACTCTCAATATTAGTTGGTTGATATCCGCAAATGTCCAGTGTTTTGATATGACACACGTAAGTGTCATATATAAACACAATCATTTATAGCCTTCATAAGTTATGCCACGGAAACTAATAATTTACAAAAAATTCAGTTAAATCGGGGAAAAACTCAAAAATGTAATCAGTTGATTGCATCTAAATATCGAATATGATCTGTGTTTTGATACTATATACTAACATGTTAAATTTAACAAAATCATTGTGCTCATTCAAAAGTAATGATGTCGAAACCATTGTCTACGGACAGGCGGACGAACGGATAACGCCATACCAACCTACGCCTCTAAATTCTCCGGGCGTATAAAAACAGTTTTTCTGCAATGTTTATAAGGGACTCTTTTTGTACCATCCTGCCAGCCATGTCCCGATTGTTTTTCTCATCAAATTTCCAAAAACTGTCAAACTGTTGCTTATTCCAGCTGTGGCTTTTCGCGCTGACAACCTTATTTCCCAGATTCATGCTAATTTTCATTAAAACTTTGAACAGGTATTTAAATGTAAAATATTTTCAGAGAGCAAAGGAAATAGCTTATGTAAATAACCAAATAAAAGTCAAAATATTCATTATAAAAAATAAACTTTACTGCGTTGGTCTACTGCGTTGATCACGCAGTTTATCAATATGGTGATAAATACTGAAAAAATAAGCCCTTCATTGCATGTAACATGTTAATTATTAGTTAAATTGTAAAATATTTTTACTTTTCTTAAAATCTTTATTAGTACATTTTTCTTAAGGTTGATGTTACGAATTGTTTATCTAGCGGCATCCAGCTTCAAAACATAACAATATGAATGATCTCTAAAACATTTAATAAACCATCACATTTATCAAAAGGTAGGACACTTCTAGCTAATTTATTAAAGGAGTGTTACAAAATGAACGCATCCGTTTACTGACATCATAATTGGTATTTTGTTGTTTTAGCAAACATTTAATGATGCATTAAATAGCTATTAGCAAATGAACAAACCTTTTCACTAAAAACATCGTAATTAGTTACTTTGTTGTTTGGCAAAGCATGGCATACTAACATATTGTTTATGTTTTTTTTTCTAGGAGTGGTGGGGAGAGGTTTATGATGTCCTAGGAACAAAATTATAACACTATTATGTAAATTCATTGAATATTTTATTGTTCGAAAATATCAAGATCAAAGTGATTTTTGCCGAGATAAGCATGCCATGTCCTCGCGAACATGATAAGCAATGGGTTTAAAACTGCATGTCTCCAGGTGAGCTAAAATATTTCAAGAAAATCAACCTTGAGAAGAACGTACAAAGTGTTAAAGAGATGTAAAAATATTCACAATCCAAGAAATAATTTAAATGCTCATTACATTTAAATGCTATGTAATTAATGACTGATTTTGCAGTATTTATCACCACATTTCTACTGCGTGACCTAATTAACTTTAAATAACTTTGCTTATTCTCAGCTACTTGGGGAATTTTTTTGTAGATTTTAAAATACCATTTGCAAAGTGTAAAATACGCGCTTTATTCACTTGACAATATTTTTCTCTGTAATACGTAGGCATGCTGCTTTAAGTTAATAGAATGTATTTCTAGTGCATAATTGCACGTCAATTAGTCGCCGGTAGAAATTGGAAACAGCTATGGTGGGAGAAGGCCTTAAAATCTGAACATAAAAACATATATATGCAATTAAGAATCTAATTAAACAACAAACTGCTCATGCAAATGAATTTAAACCTACGACACTAACAAATTTAATTTAAACGTTGTCATTGAAATGAATATTAATATTGAATCTTAAAAGCAACATTTATTGTTCAACGTTTTTAATAAATATGATTATTATGTATCCCTAAGTCATTGAATTTAGCGATACTTTTACTTTTTTGCAAAGTGTCAAGCGTTGCTTTTTTGTCATAAATAAATCATGCATGATATTTGAAATGACACCTTTAAGTTATCTGATTCTTTATATTTTATGTGACCTATTCTATTTTATTATTTTATTTAGTTATAAACAATTTCTCACTGTTCTTTTGTAAGAATCACGAGACTACACGTTGTATGTTATTGTTATAAATTCTATTAAATAGTAACAAAGGTCTGATAAGACAGACTTACAGGTAACTTGACAATGATTGGCACAAGATGCTGATAGAGTGCAATTCAAAGTAATTTTGTATGAACAATTACAAAAGCTATTTTTCATTTACCGGTTTCATATTTTATATCATTGAAAAGGTCTGTATACTCATATTTTACACATTAAAGATAGATTTTCAAAACCTTTTCCTTTATTTCTTGGTAAAAGAATATACTTGGCCCTTTCTGTCAAACTTCTGACACGAACATTCGATATTTTAGTTTAGGTTGAACATCACAAAATATATTTATGCTTAAAAAGCATATTATTGAAATATGTTGATTTCGTTATATTCCGTCGATTTCCATCGCGCAGGTTTCCAAAACGGTTGACAGTAGGGTAGTAGAATATATTTTATGCAGACACGGTTTTTACAGTAGAATTGCATTGTTTTATGCAATAATTAAGCATATATAAGCATAATTATCGGATTCTAAAAGTAAACCATACGGATTTCAATGTATGCTACAACGGTATATGTATAAAGAAGAATTACACGTAGAATTACCAGCATAGCACTTGACTTACACGTCTCGATGACAAGGTAGATTTTAAGTTAGTTTAAAATTGAAGACTACATGTTCGATAAAGTGATTTGTTTTCTTTTATGATATTTTTTTTTGTATTTTGCAAAACTTTACCGTTATGTGTTATGCCTGCAAATCACAATGTAAAATCATACGCATGGGAATAAAAAATTAATCAAAATTATAAAATAAATAAAAAGTGCTCGAAATGAAACGTACGATTTATAAACTTATGTTTCATATAGTTAAAAGATATAATAAAAATCAATTTATGAAAACTACAAACAGGATTTGTCAAAGATTCGAACTTGCGCCTACTAGGTCACAACTCTGTCATACTTACCACTTGACCATCGGGCATTATTAATTGATATATAGTTATACTTACAATAAAATCTTTAATATTAATCACCTTTGTGGTCGACCTTATACAACAGGCGGTGATATGACAAAATATACTCTGTCGTGTATAACCTACAATATTTCCTTTTAATCAATAAACTGATAATCTTTATTTATACAATCCGACGTTCTACATTCATATTTAACATTGTAGACATAATACAAATACATGTTCTGTGAAAGATTTATGATGATTTCTACACGGATTTGGATATTTTCAAAGTGTAAACATTATAAGAATGTTGACTGTGTTAAAAGTAATCAATTTTCATATTGAAATGACAAATTAGTTAAAAGTAATGGAATAAATCTTTATCGGTAGATAGATAAATTCATAACTAAATAAGGACACGTTCACAAATATGGCTGTTGCTTTAGATACAAAAATAATAGACTCTGATGGAATTAAAGAGATGTTCTGCGAGCGATGTGAAGTACATGGAATTAATGCAATTGTTTCATGCTTTTGTGTAGACTGCAACGATTACATGTGTGCTACATGCTTGATGTAACATAGTCGATATGTGCGCGGACGTATACAACTAGATGAAAAGAACATGCCTAAGGATTTCTGTCTAGAAAAATGTGACAAGCATCATATTAAAGTTATCAAGTTTTATTGTGAAGCTTGTCAAAACTTTCCGTGTGCTACTTGCAAGCAATTGCCAACTCAGTCACATTGCTTCATTTGTACATGATAATGATTCTGGTCTCAAGGAAGAGTTATCAAGAATAAATGAAAATATTAAAGATTTGTCGAAAACAGTAGACAAAACAAAAAATCAGATTAACAAAAATGAGAATAAGAAAAGTTGGTTTAAACATATTTATTTAAGCGAAACAAGTTCTTGCAACTTATATTAATCACTTTCGAGTCCGCTTCCTTTAACCAACTAGTACTGGTGTCTTATGGAGAAACATGGTCGTGACCGGAGTAGGGCTCGAACCCATGATATCTGGGTTGAGAGACAGACACTTTAACCACTAGGCCACCGCTCCCCTTAAGTCTATAAGAAAAGTTGTTCATATGTTTGTTGTAAAACGAAAGAAAATATAATAGAAGTAAAGGGGAAATGGAAAAAAATACATGTGTAGAGTAAGTATTAAATTGACGATTACTGGTCAATAGTCATATCAACAGTCAACATTTTGAAACATTTTCATATCACAATATCATGGTGCGAGAAAAAGTATTGGACAAAATAAATACTAAGTACACTAAATGTATTTCAGTAAATATGCGAATCAGTTTCAAGTTATAAATGGAGAAGTCTAATGTTTAACTATAACAACATAAATAGGGTATAGAATAGAATACTTGAAAACTTTCAATGTGATGAAGTGCGAGTGTTGCAGATGAAGGGAGATAAACAAAAATAGCTTAACATAGCAGATGTTGTTGCATTTACTTCCCTTTAGTTAAAGTTAGGTAATATTCAAGTATTTTTATTTTGCAAAGTGAATTGAATAATTTTTTAAAACCTTTTATAGAAAGGTTTCCAGATCGGAGGGAACTGGTGGTCCTCGCCTACTCTATCATGGGCCTGAACTAAATCAGAGCAAGACATGGTACATGGAAGCTCCAATAAGGTCTTCCTGCGATGACACGCGCTCCAGGCCGTGCCAGGTGAACTTTGACTACTATATAATATGTACATATGACATTCAGGTCTGTATATAGTGTATTATTGTTTGACTGATATGATTATCGGATTTCTTGAATGTGTACATACACTTTTGTACAATATCATTGCATCAAGCTAATAAATGAATGTTTTATCACCGACAAATACAGTTTAACGTTACTAAAGAATATAACGGATGCCATACTTGAAAACTATTATTTACAATCTGTGAAAAAATGCAACCAACAATGCTCAGTGGTAACAATATGCTTTATAGTTTATTTCTGCAGTTCAATAGTTAAATTCTGCAGTAACGAATTGAAAAAGGAATTTAAGTTAAAAACATAACAATATACATTGGCTGTTTTTCATTATTTAAGACCTATTCTCCACTTTTCTTGGTTTCATTAAAGCAAAATAGAAAGGGGGATATTCTGTTAAAGTGCGTTGTGCTGTTAACTTGATAGTGTAAACGATTTTCAGGTTTGAAATTAAAACCGTTAGTGAGAAAAATCATATATTTTGTGTTAAAATAGGGTCAAAATAAAATAAGATCAAACTTAAATGTTTTATGTTCATCTTTCCTTGGGTCTTAGAAAAAAATGGACCTTAAAGAAATTGACCTTAAGGAAACGGTTCGCTCAACGTCAAAGAGTGAGTACGGACAAAAATTCCAAAATTTATGGCAGAGCAGTAACAACATACACTTGCTGTAAAATGTTAATATGCTTGGCGATCGGTTTAATTTATTAACTTAACAAGTGATATAACTTGAAAAAACATGTGAATTTATATGTATATTTATACAAGTGTGTAATACAAAATTAAAAGAAGACATAAGCAGTAAAATGTATTGGTAATAAATAATAATATGTTTTAGACAAATAATATAAGTATATTGATTAAAGCTCGGTTGTTCGGCATTATAACATAGTTTTTAATAATAACTATTAAGTCAACTTCTTTGAACTAGTAACATATGAGGCAGCTTTGTGTGACACGAGGATCCGGAGGATTCGTCTCCAAACCTCTTGGTTAAAAAGTACACCATTTAGTCACTTACTTTACAGGTCAGATTACCAATAGAATGTGTTCGGTAACAACAGAAAAGATTGCAAAAACACGCATTTGTTTCCTGTTAATTTGCAGAATTTCTACCTACCTACCTGCCTACCTACCTACCTAAAATATCCAGCCATCTTGTTTATATTAAAGTAGTTATTTTATGTAAAACAGGGTATTATTAAAATCTGGAGATAATATTGAACCTGGATATCAAATTCTTTTCTTTTTTCTCTCATTTTAGTTCATATGTCTTATCGTTCACTACTGCAGCCCTAGAAAATATCTGATGTTGTAAACTGTTACACAATTGTCATTATTAATGTAAATGTTACAGCGACAATTTTTGACGATTCTAAGTCATATAAAGTTTTACAGTTATCATTCACTTTAGTGACCCTTAATGTACCGGTATCATGTTTTCAATGAATGTATATCTAAATGAGAGAGATATGTACTGATTCAAAGTTTCTTAATGTTCATTTATATTTCTGCAGGAAGATATTTGGCACCACGATAAGTCATCTCCCCAGAATACTTATGTCAAGTGTATGTTAATACAATATATAAACATTGTGAAAAAGTTAATGTCGTGATACGCATCACCTGTCAAATCCAATCATTTAAATACTCGGTGGGAATATATGTTCCTTTTGATGAGCATTTTATGTGTTTTCCTAGTAAATAACTGTTTTGAATATCATCAAATATTTTGTTATCGTTTTATTATTATTTTTCAACATAATGGTTTCGCAAGAGAAATTTTTCTTCTAAGTACGAAGTATGCGCGACAATACAGTGCAAAAGTGAAAATTGTTAAAAGTGAAACGACAATTTACCGGCAAATTTACATTTAGGGTCATTGAAGGGTAAGTCATTGTTAAAAGGACTCTGCAAGGGCTAATCTGCATGTAAAACAACTTTTTAATGGTATTTTGGAACGACAATTTATACACTTTATATACCATACCATTCGTGCGTTTTGCGATCATTTTCTTAACGTACGAGCTTTCTGTTATTAGGAAGATTCTCCAAACTAAAACAGTGGCTAGAGAAAAAAAAATGGTGGGTTTTTTGTTATGAAAATTCTGAAGCTTTATATGAAGAAAAGAAACTCGCCGATCCAAAAGAAAACCATCTCGGAGCTTTTGCCATTGGGTTATAGCTTTGTGCTTATGGTGCTTTTGAGAAAACGCCCACAAAACTCCCACAAAAGCTAATCCGCAACATAATCAAACAGATCTTGTGTTTACGATGGCACCATAGAGAGTGGTGTTTTTTACATATTAAATTCTTAGATTTTTCATTATTAAAGTCGATGAATACAACATATAGAAAGACAATAGCCAGGTTTCTGCAAGTTACTTTTATTACAAATTAAACTGACAATACATATATATTGTAAAACAAGATAAATGGTACATATTGACAATAAATGTAAAACAAAACAAAAATAATGGTTCGTATTGTCAATAATTGTAGGGCAGAAACATGGTACGTAATGACAATAATTTAAAAAAAAAATGTTATACGTTTACAGTTATTGTAAAACAGGAAAAATGGTTTGAATTGACAAATATTGTAAAACAGAAAAATAATGGTGTATATTAACAATATTGTAAAACAAAAAATGGTATGTGTTGACAATATTTGTAAAACAGGGAAATTATGGTATGTATTAACAATAATGTTGAAACAAAAAACTATATTTTTTTGATTGACAATAATTGTAAAACAGGAAAAAAAATGGTTTGTATTGACAATAATGGTTAAATTGAAAAAGAAATAATGGAATGTATTGACAATAACTATGAAGCAAAAAATAATGAGATATATTGACCATTATTGTTTAACAGAAAAAATAATGGTACGAATTGATAAAAAACTTTAAAAAAGGCAAACATGGTCTGATAAAACAGAAAAATAGCGGTATGGTTTGAAAATAATTGTAAAACTAAAAAAAGGACTGTGTTGACAGTAATTGAAAAACAGGAAAATAATGGTATGTATGAACAATAATTTAAAAACAAGCAAACATGGTCCGATCGATAATCATTGATAAACAGACAAATAGCGGAATAAATTGACAACAATTGTAAAATGAAAATTATGACATGTATCGACCATAACTGTAAAGCAAAAACAATAGTACGTATTGAAAATAATTGTAAAACAAAAAGTAATACTATTTATTGACAATAATTGAAAAAGAAACAACAGAAAATAATGGTATCTATTGACAATAACTGTAAAGTAAAAACAATAGTATGTATTGACAATAATTGTAAAACAAATAGTAATAGTATTCATTGACAATAATTGGAAAAAAAACCAGAAAATAATGGTATGTATTGATAAAAATGTTGAAACAAAAATAATGTTATGTATTGATAGTTATTATAAAACAGGAAAAAATAAATGCTGTATTAATTGTAAAGGAGAAGATTATGTTATGTATTCACAATATTTTAATACGTGTGTAATGCAAAAATATGTAATTAAGAGGTATTGAAAAACAGAAAAATAGTCGTATGTATTGACAATAATTTTAAAACGTCATGGAACGTCGGTGGTTCTACTCGGGTACCTGTTTGTGCCTTAAGTAATGTACAGAGGAGCACCTTAGGTCTTCCCAGAAAGTCGCCAATGGCCATATGACTGGTGCGACGTTAAACCAAATAGAAATTATTAACCTTACATTTTAATTCATGACCAATTAAATTCTTGGGAATATGCTGTTTATGAACACTCATCTCTTAAGTTAGGATGCCAACTTATTTCTATTATTTGAATAATATGATCAAAACAAATTGAGGAACACAAAAGAAAAGACGAAAATGTATGTTTATTGTGTTTGAATTGATACTAGTTTTAGAAAGTATGTTAAATAATACATACACATAACATTTTCATAAAAATACAGTTACTTAAAAATAATCAATCTACAAATGAAAAAGACCTTTTAAGGAATATAGTAAATCACATTTAACCAATGCAATAATAGAAATAAAAATAAACCAAACATCAAATTATCAAGACGGTGCTATGGTACAGGCAGTTAAGTTTGTTTTGATTTTTTTTTCATTATTTTTATAAAAAATCACAGTTGCTTCAAAGGTCATATCGAATAAAGCATTTGTAGCTAAAACAGAGAAATGATGTTTGGCAAAAGTGGGAGGGGACCTTGATACTGTATAATGTAAATATTGCAATTATTTTATAACTGTACTAGTTAAATGTTTGTTACCAGGAGGGACCTAAATATTTAACCAGATAATAAATATTTTCGCTGTCAAGATTGCCTTTAATAATGGTGGTTTACAATTTACAAATAATTGCCATTAAAAACATGAAGGATAAGATATGAGAACTACATAAATTATAAAAAGAATGTCCCTCTTTTTGTAATTATGAAACATGTACATTCTAAACGGTATTTATATATTTAAACAACAAATAACGAATACATTAGAAGTGAAATTGATAATGCAATTTCATACAAAATTTAAAAAAAAAGATATAAAAAAACCCATAATAATAAAAAGTATCATTTTCACCATAGTGTACATTTGTTTTAGCATGAAATTACAAGTGTACATTACTGTGGTCTGATGATGTTGGTTGTAACCAGTTTTAAAGTTATGCAACACATGAATATTATAATGCTCTCAAATTTATCTTTTTATTATATGAGAAAAATATTTCGAGTTACAAAATCACTCCACAACATCAAAAAATGACAATTTCAACATTTCACATAGCTCTTAGTCTGTACAACTTTAAAGAAAGTTAGATAGCTTCAATAAAATGGAAAAAAATAAAAGAAAAACACATGGACTTACGCTGTTTCGATCTCAAAGTCACGTAGGACACGTAGACATAACAAAACAGTAGTTTTCACTCCGTATAATAAACCGCTATATACAACAAAGTTTATATAATATACCGGTATATAACACTAATCTATATAATTGTACATACAGCCAAGTTTATATGATATACCAGTATTTACAACCAAGTTTATAATGTATCATATTCCGGTCTATACAACCAAGTTTATATAATATACATGTAAATACAACCAAGTTTACATAATTAACCGGTAAATAGAACCAAGTTTATATAATATACCAGTACATACAACCAAGTTTATATATTATACCGGTATATGCAACCAAGTCTATAAAATATACTGGTATATACAACCAAGTTTATATAATATACATGTAAATAGAACCAAGTTTACATAATTTACCGGTAAATAGAACCAAGTTTATATAATATTCAAGTACATACAACCAAGTTTACATATTATACCGGTATATGCAACCACGTATTTAAAATATACCGGCATATTCAACCAAGTTTATATAATATACATGAAAATTCAACCAAGTTTATATAATATACATGTAAATAAAGCGAGGTTTACATAATATACTGATAAATAGAACCAAGTTTATATAATATAACGGTATATACAACCAATTTTAATAATTCCCTTGACAGAAACTGTGTCTTACTTTTCAAGCTCCAGGGTCCTTTGGTTTGTCAACAATATATTTGTCTACTTTTAATATTTCTCTTGTGATGAATCATACACATATTGTATTATGAATTGTTTTGTTTTTTGTTATTATTCACGATTCCTGCAGCTACAAAGTAGTTGCTTTAAGTCTTGCTTGAAATCTTTGGATGCTAGTGAGTAGAGTAAGAAACTAAAAGCGTTATTTAAGTAGAGAAGAAATTCCGATACAAAGACAAAGATATAATGTTTTTTAACTTCTATGTTTAGGTTAATATTGTTAGATTTAATTAGAAGAATTACCATATATGGGATAACACAAACACAGTGGAAGATTCCTGTAACTATACTTAAACGCGTGAATTTTGCCAGGTGTCTTCTGCTACTGCGTACACGTGATTTCCTTTTACAAAGAATTACGATAGTAATTACATTGCATATTGTTATAAACAAAAGTGGAAATACACAAAGGACATAAACGCCTATGATATTATGAATTGTATTTCTTACGTCGTCAGAGTAGAAGTCGATGCATAGTAAAGTTACAAAAGACAGGTTCATTCCAGCAAGTAAAATGATAAGTGAAAGAAAGATAAATTTTGCTCTTCTACCAGCGCCTTTTGTATTGAATGTTAATGGAAAACAAATACTCAACGTTCTTTCAGCACAAATACAAACAATTGTCCAGGCTGAAAGCTGAGGTAAAAAATGATATAAAGCATTCCCTAATATGCACTCAAAGATTGTAAAGACTATGTGAGAATCCCTCCATGGATTATGGACCACGTTTACAGTTAATCTGTATAGCATACAAAAACTGTCAGATGCTGATAAAAATATAAAGTACATTGAGCATGCTAGCTTTCTTGTATTTTGTCCTTTGATCCAAACAGATAGAGATATTAAATTTCCTAAAAGTCCTACAGCAAACACACATACTTCAATAAAGAACAACACTTTTCTTATGTGCTTAAGAAATAAATCATCATCATCCAATGAATCATCATCATCCAGGTTTGAAATGTTCATCTTACAAACTAAAGTACAACACTGGTAAAAGACTAGAATATAGGTTCCGAGGTTTAAATAATTTCTCTATATGAAGTCTGAATAGCAGATATTTCGTCTAACCTTTATATAACATGAAAAAAAGTATTCACTTACTGGAGAGTCAAAAATGCCATTTAATAGTTAAAAGTGTTATTTTTATACTACGGTAAGATATTTCATCTGAAAATTTTACATTTTTAACATTGTATTCGTTGCATATTTTTGCAAAATTCAAATAAAATATGTCAGTATACTGACTTTCATTTGTAGTAAATATTATCAGATCGTATTTAAAACAATTCGGACATGGAACGAAAATATTGTTTTGTAAATGAATGCATGTCTTTAAAGACTGAAGAAAAATAATTGATTTGATTATGAGTACATATAGATACCATGCTATTTGTTCGTCTAGATTGGTCTGTTAAAAAATGAAAATAAGTAAAATGATAGATTTAAATTATTTGGTATGAAAATTGTTTGTCATAACAATTTTTGTTTCACATTTTAACTCGTTGTCTCTCTAATCAGATCAATTAAATTACTATGAAAAGTTGGTATTTTTTCAGCTCCTTGCTCTTTTGCTTACGTTGCCTGCCAGTTTAAATTTAGAACAAAATTGTGAGCTAATACAATTCTTGTTTATATGGTAACTTCAGATATAGAATAACATGCCTTTTTTTTAAAAAATGAGCTATTAGATGTTTCTTTTGTCGAACTACACACTTTCTTGTTTTTAGTTCTAGAGACTACAAACGTCTTGTTTTCAGTTGTTTT
The DNA here is from genome assembly GCF_026571515.1 of Ruditapes philippinarum. Lineage (NCBI taxonomy): Eukaryota > Metazoa > Mollusca > Bivalvia > Venerida > Veneridae > Ruditapes > Ruditapes philippinarum. The sequence goes on from NW_026864028.1 coordinate 99,328, forward strand.
TTGTTTTCCTTTTGTTTTTTTGTTTGCCAGACTACACACGCCTTGTTTTAGGGTCTTTTGTAAAACAACACACTTTCTTGTTTTTAGTTTCTTTTATAAGACAACACGTCTAATTTTCAGTTTCTTTTGTCAGACTTCTCACGTCTTGTTTTTTGTTTCTTTTGCCAGACTACACACGTCCTGTTTTCAGTTTCTTTTGTAAAACTACACACTTTCTTGTTCTAAGTTTCTTTTGTAAAACCACACACTTTCTTGTTTACAGTTTCTTTTGTCAGACTACACACGTCTTTTGGTCAGTTTCTTTTGTCAGACTACACAAGTCTTGTGTTCAGTTCCCTTTGTTAAACTACACACTTTCTTGTTCTTAGTTTCTTTTGTAAAACTACACACTTCCTTGTTTCCAGTTACTTTTGTGAGACTACACACGTCTTGTTTTCAGTTTCTTTTATCAGACTACACACGTATTGTTTTCACTTTCTTTTGCCACACTGCACACGTCATTTTTTCAGTTTCTTTTTTCAGACTACACACGTCCGTTTTTCAGTTTCTTTTGTCAAACTACACACGTCTTGTTTTCACCTTATTTTGTCAGAATACACACGTCTTGTTTTCACCCTTTTTCTCCACACTGCACACGTCCTTTTTTAGTTTCTTTTGTCCGACTACATACGTTTTCAGTCCCTTTTTACTGTAGGAACGTACATAAACTTTTTTTCAAGTTAAGTTAGTATGAACACGTAAAATGTTCCACAGGTTTCTCAACGTTGATAAAATAGATTTTCCAAATTAATTATTCACTAATTCAACATGTTGTTAGTATGTTGTATGTTTTTCCCAACTTAAAAATTGAATCTGGCCTAATAAAATGTTAATTTGGAATCACAATAGCTGTATAATTTCTTTTTCATTAATTTACTTTTATTTTATAAATTTTTGGTAACTGACAAATACTATAACAAATCGTCACTAAAAGACACAATATTTTTGTATTCACAATTCTCAAGCACATTCTACAAACACTGTCATGTTTCCCTGACAAACTCTAAAACATTTATATATACTCGCTGAAAGTAGTTTTGAAAAATGTCTAATTAGTTAACAGCCTGCTAACATTTTAAACTAGGATTCATTTATCAAATATTTATATTTGGTATTTCCAGTTTTAAAGGCACATTATTAAATATCAGAAATTAATACATTTTCTCTTCTTCAAAAGTGCAAAAATGTGTTTTATACAATTTTGATAATGAATTTAGAGCATAATTGACGATTATCACTTAGAGAAAGTAGCAATGAATGTTTAGTAATCTGTCAAAAAAACTAGTCATATGTAAAGACAATAGTAGTTTGACTTCCATAAAAAGTAATCAATATCCACTGTGAAAAAGTCCTTAATGCAAAAGAAGCAAAGGATGGTTCAGGTATATGACAAAATAAGTAACGTTATGGAAACTGTGAACCAAAAAAAAATCAGAAATATACGTATATACTTTTTTCTGCATACTGGGCCTTTATTTTCGTATAATTGTACGTAACTATACGTAATTTCGCTGAAAGTGCTGATTGATATCACTATTGACATTTGTGACGATGGTAAAAACGGATTAATGATGAGAGAATCATTTAGGTTTTACTTTACTCCCAAATGTTTCATTTGTCCATTTTAATAATTTCAACATCCTAGTAGTCTAATAAGATATTTCACAGTGCAAAAGACAAAAATATATTCCATGTATAAACTGAGAAACACATCATGAATAAATTTAGAACTATTTATATATATTTATAAAATGACCATATCTGAGTCTTGTGCTTGTATGAGTGGTGCATATTAATATATAACCATAAGTTCGCATGCATTGATTAATGTCATTGTATGAATTTGTTTGTTTTTTCTTTCTAAACTCATTAAAATATATTGTATTGTTAAGTAATTATTAAAAGTTGTAATAGACAGATAAAAGTCCAAATTACGAAAATGGTTAACATTGTTTGTTTGATGTGATATGTTAATTTGAAGACGATTCATAATATGATTTGTATTAGGTGACTTTAATGCCCATTTGGCTGCGTTGGGTGTTTTTTATTTATGATTTTATTGTTTATATATACTGTATATATGTTTCTTGTCATATGTCACAATAATTAATGTTATACATGAGCTTAGGACAAAGCCTTATGGATTGCAGAGATAAAAATCCTTCAAAACATATCCTGCGGATACCAATAATTTAAAACAAAATCAATGGTTAAAAAAGGACATAACTCTATCCACAATAATTTGATGTCAGCAAAAATGGAACTTGAATTTTGTTTTGATATAACATACAAAAATGCCATATAAACTCAATCACTGGAATTCTTCAATAGTTATCCTGTGGAAACTAACAGCTCCCTAGAAAACTCTAGTTAAAAGGGGGTCATAACTCTCAATATTAGTTGGTTGATTACCGCAAAAAATCTGACTTGTTCAGTGTTACTATATGACATACTAAAATGCCATATATAAACACAATCATTTATAGCCTTCGTAAGCTATGCCACGGAAACCAATAATTTACAGAAAATTCAGTAAAATCGGAGAGTAACTCTAAAAAAGTAGTCAATTGATTGCGGCATTTTCCAGATTCGTACTAATTTTCTTTAAGACTTTTGTCGCTGTCCAAAAGATAAGGAGGTTTCTGATGGACGCTGTGGGTAAAAGTACTTGGGAACTGGACAGAGGGTCTGTTAAAACACAAATTATGCGCTTTCAAATAATTTTATCAGCAGTAAAGAATCGCGGCTCTCGCCATCAAAATCTTTCAAAATAGTGCGCATGCGTAGTGTAGTGAATCAATGAAGTAGAAAGTTAGATAGAGAGGCCCGTACTGGTGGTTACTATATGATCAATATGAGGATGAATGAAAAGTATGATGAAAATTAAAGCTATAGGACATTAAATAGGACAAGCAATAACACATATAAACATGTACGTATATGAACCTGTGACACTTTGATCATGTATTTAAAGATGAAATAATTTCAGAGAGCATAGGAAATATTTTATGTAAATAACCAAATAAAAGTCAAAATATTTATTAGAGAAAAAAAAACTTTACTGAGTTGGTCATGCAATATATCAATATGGTGATAAATGCCTTAAAATAAGTCATTCATTGTATGTAACATGTTAATTATTAGTTAAATTGTAAAATATTTTACTTTTCTTAAAATCTTAATTCGTACATTTCTTAAGATTGATGTTCTGGACTTGTTTATCTAGCGGCATCCAGCTTAAAACACAACAATATCAATGATCTCTAACGAACATTTAATAAACCATCAAATTTATCAAAAGGTAAGAAAATTCTAGCTTATTTATTAAAGGAGTGTTGCAAAATGAACACATCCGTTTACTGCATCATAATTTTTATTTTGTTGTTTTTGCAAACATTTAATAATGCATTAAATAAGTATTACAAAATGAACAAACCTTTTCACTAAAAACGTCGTTATTAGTATTTTGTTGTTTTTGCAAACATTTAAGCATGGTATACTAACAGATTGTTTCTGTTGTGTTTTTATTTTCTAGGAGTGTGTAGAGAGGTTTAGGGTGTCTAGGGAACAAAATAATAACACTGTTATGTAAATTTATTGAATATTTTATTGTTCGGAAATATCAAGATCAACGTGATTTTTCCCGAGATAATCATGCATTCAAATACCACCACTTTTGGAATCATTGCGTTCATAGAATATCAATAGTTTTACCACAATTTTATACTAATAGTCCATGACATTTGCATTCTATCTTTTGCATGCTGGGAAAATTGTCGCCTGCTAAAATGTCGTGAACGGCATTTTTGAATTTCATCCAATTATCTCAAAATCAAGCAAATTAAGTGAGAGATCTATAAGTGAAGAAAAGTTGTAGTTTTTCCGAACGGTGACTTGATTCACCTCAATATAAAGTATATAAAACATCATCTCTCTGATTCCGTTGTAGATTAGAGATTCCATTTGTGCGGAGGTTCTTATTTACAGCAATTTAAGGCACAAGGCTCTAGTGCGAGACATATGGCTCGAGACCTATAAATATAAAAAAAATGTGCAACCGTTCAAACACCATTTGTCTGATTTCGTTCTGGGTTGGCAGTCCTTGTAATAATTTGGAGTAGCAATATAAGACACAAAGCTCGAGCACAAACAAAATGGCCTCGAGACCCTCGCATGGCATAGTCGTTTTATGGATCGGTGATTTCCTCACAATTTTCTGGTGACAATCGTTTGAACACTATCTCTGATTCTGTTGTGAATTAGCTATTTGCAATGATTTTTATATAATGCGAGCCTGTATGCAAGTATTATATCATTTCACTCAGCAAGATCGAAATTCAGTTTAAAATCTACTTGAATATTACATTACATCGTGCACATACGGAACGTAAAAGAGCAGTTTAATTAAACTAAATAAGAATAATTTTCTGACATGCTTATATTTAATTTACAGCAGCGTTAACTTTTAAGATGCGTTTTGGAATATGCTTATATGCATATTACATTATCATAACGCTTAAATATGTGCATCATAGTTATTAACCATGCTTTAACGAACGAATCATAAAATCAGCATCAGGTATATGACAAAATTATTTGCCATTTTTTCTAGATCAAGACTTTGAAACATTTCCATGAAAGTAAATAGTCTAACGGTTCAACAATTAGTAGTTAACAACCTAGCGTTCAACATTTAAGAGTAAACAGTCAAGCGTCTCAACATTCCAGAGTAACCAGCTAAGCATCTAAATACTTAAGAGTAAACAGCCAAGCGTCTCATCAGTATAAATTGTGTAGTTCAACCTCCAAACTCCAAAAGGTGGCAGCATTAAGTCAATACCCGGCTGTCCTCGCGGAAATGATAAGCAATGGGTTTAAACCAGCATGTCTCCAGGTGAGCTAAAATCAACCTTAAGAATAATGAACAAAGTGTTCAAGAAATGTAAAAATATTCACAATTCAAGAAATAATTTAAATGCTCATTACATGTAAATGCTATTAAATAAATGACTGATTTTGCAGTATTTATCACCACATTTATACTGCATGACTTACTTAACTTTAAGTTACTTTGATTATTCTGAACTACTAGGGGGTATTATTTGTAGATTTTAAAATAATATTTGCAATGTGTAAATTACGCTCTTTATTCACTTAACATTATTTTACTCTGTAATACGTATTAATCTGCAGGCAAGGCGTTTAAGTTAATGTAATGTATTTCTAGTGCATAATTGCACGTTAATTAATCGCCGGCAGAAACTTGTAACAGCTTTGGTGGGAGAAGGCCTTAAAATCTGAAAATAAAAGCATATCAATTAATGAACAATTAAAGACCACATTTGTTTTTCAGTAATCTCAAAAATTCAAACATACAATAACGTTGCTCATTGAAATGAAATATTCAAAAATTAACATCTTTAAAAGCAACATTACACTTTTTATAAAATATATTAATAATGTATCCCTATGGATAAGTCATTGATTATAGCGACACTTCTACCTTTTTCAAAGTGTCAAACGTTACGATTTTATGATAAATAAATCATGTATGATATTTGAAATGACACTTTTAAGTTATCTGGTTGTTTATATCTTATGAAACCTATTTTATTTTATTATTTTATTTAGTTAAAAATAATTTCTCCCTGTTCTTTTCTAAAAATCACGTGACTTCACGTGGTATGTTATTGTTATAAAATCTATTAATAGTAACAAAGGGCTGATAAGACAGACATACAGGTAATTTGTGAATGATTGGCACATGATGCTGATAAAGTGCAATACAAAGTAATTTTGTATGAATAATTAAAAAGTTATTTTTCATTAACCTATTTCATATTTTATACCATTAGAAAGGTATGTATACGCATATTTTAACACATTAAAATAGATTTTTAAAACCTTTTCCATTTTCTCTTAGTAAATGGTTATACTTGGTCCTTCATGTCAAACTTCTGACAAGAACATTCGATAGTTTAGTTTAGGTTGAACATATCGTATGTTACGACGGGAATATTGATTTCAACTAAATTATTTATTTGCGCATAAGAATAGTTTTTTACGTAGACACGACTTATACAGTAGGATTGCATCGTTTTATGCAATAATTAAGCATATATAAGCATAATTATCGGATTCTGAAGTAAACCATACATATTTCAATGTATGGTTCAACGGTATATGTATAAAGTAAATGAGAAGTAGAATTACCTGCATATCACTTTTCCTTGTCTCGATGACAAGGTGTTAGATTTTCAGTTAGTTTCAAATTGAAGACGGAAGGTTCGAAAAGGTGTTGTTTTTGGGTTTTTTTCTTTTATGATATTTTAGCTCACCTAAGCACAGCGTGTTCATGGTGAGCTTTTGTGATCACACACCGTCCGTCGTGCGTCGTCAACAATTTCTTTAAACAACATCTTGTCAGAAACCAATATTTACACAGTAACCAAACTTTACAGGAATGATCCTTAGGTAGTTCCCTGCCAAAGTTGTTCAAATGGTTCCGGTCTGTTGCATAAGTAGGTAACGGGGCCAGAAAAGGAGTTTAAAAATGCAAAATTAAAAAATCTTCTCGTCTGAAAGTACAAGGCCTAGAGCTTTGATATTTGGTATATAATATCACCTATAGGTTTTCTACCAAAGTTGTTCAAATTATAGCCCTGGCGTAAAAATTGGCCCCGCCCCAGGGAGTCATAGATTTTCCTTATATGTATTTATTCAAAACTTAAATATTCTTCTTGTTTGAAGGTACAATGCTTAGAGCTTACATATTTGGTATATAATATGATCGATAGGTCCTCTTCCAAACTTGTTCCAATTATAGCGCTTGGGTCAAAATTGGCTCCGCCCCGGGTGGTCATAGGTTTTCCTTATATGTTTACTATAAAAACTTTTAAAAAATTGTCTGAAGGTACAAGGCTTAGAGCTTAGATATTTGATACATAGTATTATCTATAGGTCCTTTACCAAACTTGTTCAAATAATAGCCCTTGGGTCAAAATTGGCCCCGCCCTGGGGGTCATAGTTTTTCCTTATAAGTATAGTAAAAACTTAAAAAGTCTTAACCTCTGAATTGACAAAGGCTAGGGGTTAGATATTTGGCATGAGGCATTGTGTAGTGGAACTCTACCAAGATTGTTCAAATTATAGCCCTAGGGTCAAAATTGAATTTAAGACCTGGTTACTTCACTGTTGTATATCAATTGCATTTAGGTGAGCGCATTCGGGCCAATGCCCCTCTTGTTGTTTTTGTATTTTGCAAAACTTGGCCATTATTTGTTATGCCTGCAAATCACAATGTAAAGTCGTCCACATGGCAATAAAAATTATCAAAATTATAAAATGAATAAATAGGGCTAGAAATGAAACACACGATTTATTAGCTTGTGTTTCATAAAGTTAAAAGATATCATAAAAATCAATTTATGAAAACTACAAACAGGATTTGCCAAAGATTCGAACTTGCGCCAACTAGGTCACAACTTTATCATAATTACCACTAGGCCATCGAGCAGTATAAATTGATTTATAATTATACTTACAATAAAATCTTGAACATTAAAAATAATAAGTTACGGAAACTAACGCAACATCTCCCGAAAATCAATAAGTCTCAGGTCAATGTTGCCAAACAATGTTTGCTTGCTTATTTAATAATGATAACAGTTACTTGACAATATTGCTAGGCAAGTTTGCTTCCAAAAAAAACTTTTTTCATTGATTTATGGTATGACCATTCTTATGCATTACCTCCGCATTGAAGAGTATTCAAATATGCTAGAACAACTGCCACTTAGGGCCGTGGGTTCAAACCCCGGAGTGGTTAACATTTTTTTCTTTTAATATTATTCATATAAATTCTAATATCCCTTTTGGAAAGAAAAAAGTGTTTGATAATTATAGGTATTTTTTGGCTAAAAAATATAAATATTTTCAAAGTGTATTAAAATCAAAACTAGACGGTAAAAGCATTCAATATTTTACCAGATTAACCAATACTAGTATACATTTGAAACAGATTAGAGAAACTTTCAAAACAGGCACTCATTTTGGTGAATTTAAGTTTTTTTTAATGAAGCTCTCGTCAAACAGGTGTTAAAAATGGGTTTGGTAACATTTTTATACATATATATTTTTATAAAGTTTTGGTAGAAACAATCATTTTGCTTATATGGAGTTGTTACTTGTATGGTCCATTTTGTTTCTTAACAAACAATAATGGGAAAACATTTTTCATAACAATGATATTGATGATAATTTAAAGGTTCCTTATTTCTGAAAAAGACCTTTTGAACACCCTATCTAAAGTCAGAAAAGTTACCATAACTCGATTACCGTACGGTAAAATTTGTTTAGATTTTGCATGCAGGTGTCCGTTTAGTTATATAGAAAGAAGATACTACTTGTTGAATATAATATGTGTATTTAACAATTTAAAATAAAACCAATGCACATTTAGCATTTGTACCACGTGATGTTTTGAATGAAATTATTATCGGATCCTGTTTTATCAATCCAGCCTCATTTACATTTCCAGAGTCAAAAAGGCCCATATAAAATCCACATCACACATCTTTTTTCATTTCGAAAGTCCTACAGTTTTATATCAAATCGTTATACAAAATCAAAAACGTGTTATTCTACTACTTTTTTATTTTGGTCATACTTTAATATTATATTTAAATTTGATGTGCTTCCGATTTAGGGCCGAATAGTGCACTTTGCGGGAAAATGTCTGATGATAATCCGAATTTGAAGTTGTAGACGCCAAGGTCAGTCACGCAGTGTATTCTTTCACGAACAATAACACATCGAAGTTTTTATATATAAATAGAGAATAATAGGTTGGTGCCGTGGGTGGAGAAAGTTTATCTGGCGAGGCGGAGGAATAATAATAATAACAATAAAATCCGGAGCAGAGCCAGATAAACTTTCTCCATCCATGGCACCAATCTATTATTGTATTTATCCTGTCACCGTTTTTTTTAAAGAATTTTATTAGGCAAACTACCTTTAATCACACAATCGGAAATGTTTCTATATAAGCAAAGAAGGCCCGAAGCGTGCATTATTCTACAACAATGCACTCGCCGTTCTTATTGTCTCCCTGTGTATTTTCACATTGAGGGCGCCATTTTGTTTGAAAAATGTGATAAATAAAAAAAAAATTTTTGTCGAATTTTGTTGTGAAAACTATCTTAAATGAAAGAAAATGGTCTAACTAAGAAAATGAATTCGAACACCAATATCTTTTATTCAGTCGTTAACGCTGTACAGACGTTTAAAGTATTGTTTTCGTGACGTCACAATGTAGCGCCAAACAGCACGTGCAAAACAATTAAATCAAGTACGCTATTTTTTTAATGTCGCAAACGAGTAAAGTTTTACATTTATTTCACTTTTAATAATTTTTATTTCGCTTGAAAAATTATAGGGTGAAATAAAATAAACAAACAAAGTTTTAACAACGTTTCCAAAATTCGTTATTCTACACATAGAAGATTTAACGACAGTTTTTATAAAAAAAATTGAAAAGTAGTCCGGCAAACATGCATACCACGTGATCAAGTGCCGTAGATCAGTAAAAATATACAGCACCTTGTTATTGGGCCGAAATTGATACAAGTGACAGGATAAACTATGATTCTTCGTGAGATTAACTCAATTTTTTCTAATTTCATTATTAACACATGTCAGCCCTTTTACAAAATGTGCCTATAAAATAACATGTAAAGATGTGAAGGCGATGAAAATAATATTTCATCAATTGAGTTAAATAAAACGTGCACATTGGAAATTCTGAGTATGGCGTAAGCGATTACATATTGAGTCAAGAATATTGAGAGATATTGCCATGATCTATATATTATGCAACAGCTGCGTATAATGCATCAATAATTATCTTTATGATGGAACATTATTTAAGTTACCTGCTCTCGTTTACAAATTATTTACTGACATTACTGTTATACTAACGGTATAGTTATTATGCATGTTGACACCTATATCATGTTAGTTGACAAATTATCAATGGATTGTCGGCTACATTGCAATTAAAGCTCCGAAGAGTCGGGTCAATGTGTATTTGAACATAAAACTTTACCCTATTTGCTTTTTGTATTGTTATTGACTATAAATAGTTGTTGTTAATTATTTAAAACAAGTCAATAGAAACGTATACATATTATAACTTGAAGGTATTTTATTGTAAGAGTTGGCAGATAAATTCTCAAATTTTATGTTTTATACTTGTGCATGTTATTTGCCACCTGATAATTCGTCAAGACATGCACTTTATGACTCTTTGCTTGGTAGTGTCTGTATGTATCAAACTTATGGTCCAATTATAATTTTTGGTGACTTAAATAGCAGAATTGTTGGAATGAATGATTATATTACTGTTGTTGATGATGTTATTGAGAGAAATATTATTGATTTTACAAGCAACTGAAATGGTGAAAAACTAATAGAATTTTTTAATTGACAGTAACGCATGAGTCAAAAAGGCCCATATAAATCCACACCCCTTATCTATTTCATTTCCATAGTTCAAATGTTTCAAATCAAATCCATATGACATCCATCAAATTCCAGAAGCAAAAAAAAGTTCATATAAAATCTTTTATAATTGCATTTGATGTAACAAAGTTCTGTCAAACTGCCAATGATAGTGTTGAAATTAAGAGATCATTAATTAAAACATGGTTGAGAACAATACTGCTTCCATTACACAACTGTAAAACCTTTATCAGACCCGGCTAGCGCCTCGTCTTATATAGTTTTGACAGCTGTTTTCTCGTCCAATTGTACTCAACAATGTATAATAACCTCACAATATTCTAAACAAAAATGCAGATTATGTTTTAAAGGGATATTCAGGCGAAATATTGACAAAAATATTAAAATGATATTTTGTACTCAACTCGCACTAAAATGACATCTCTAATAGTTTCAGCATGAATTTCTGTTTAGATTCTATATATTTTGCTATTGAAGCATAAATATATCTATATATGTTGAGCAAAATTTAGACGCCGGTAGAATCACGGAATAGTTTTAAAACAAGTCAGGTGACTTTAACAAATCATTGAAGTTACATTAACAGATACTGTAGATATTGTATGATTGAAACAAGTCAAAATCATTCATTTGACATGTTCTTTAACGTTTCCAGAGTTCACTGTGACAACTATTGTGAAATCCTAGCGCTCTAACCTGACCCACGCGGGTCAGGTTAGGAAACCACCATTTTATTCTTTATATGGAGAAAAGTTTTGTTCCTTTGACTGTCTAATATATTCATTTTGAGGGCATTTACAGAATTAGGAATGAAAAATTCAAAACTAAGAAATGAAAATTTTGCCTGTGTCTCCCTTTAAATAAAGTAATCACTCAATCCAATCACTTTATTCTAATTAATGTGGTAGTTAACGTAATACCTGTATACTGTACTATGTAAGAATAACGGTTAAAAACCAGTTTGTTAGACGCCGCGTACACGTTGCTGCTAGCAGATTCAGTAATGGGGAAAATTTTAGTTTTGCTTTGTTTTTATTTTTTTTTTGTTGTTTAAGCAAAATCATACTATTTTCAAATTCTCTAATGAAAGTAGCTTTTCTCATGTACAACATGTCACCGAGCTTTAAGGAATTAAAATAAACGTTTAACTGAAGTGATAGTGCCATGTTTGAATATCATATATCAGTATATAATTCTATTTACCTAATAAATAACGTGTCAATGAACCAAATTCGGACAGGGAACAAGGGGTATGACTTAAATATGCATGGGATATTTTTTTTGGCGCTACGGTCGGAACGGAAGTATTTTTTTTGCAAAACAGGCAAAACGTATGGTTATTCATGCTTATTCACGAAAATAATTTATATTAAAGTTATAAAAACAAATTAAATGAGTGAAAAAATAAGTTTGTTTTGAAATGTATCACAAATATTTGCAAATGGTTGTTTTGAATGATTCTGAGACGACTATTCTCTTTTGCCTTCATTTTTAATACATTTAGTGGTTCTATTCCTAAATTCCAGGTAAATATGTATATGTAATCTTATGTTTAATCAAGTAGTTTAATCCTTTATATAAAATTGAACAATACGTAACTAAGACTTGATTATATTTAACAATTTATTCATAACTATTATTTGATATTCAGACATACTTTTGCTATTTGTTAAATAACAGAACAGGTCAGTCACGCAGTGTATTCTTTCACGAACAATAAAACACCAATGTTTTATAATATAAACTAAGATTCCAAGAGGACAATTCAGAATTATAGAATGGAATGACACTTCAGGAATGTATATTTTAATGGTGTACACCAACAATTACCTGACTATTTGAAGTAAGTTGCGACATTAAACAGTTATAGATAAAAGTTCATCATTGTATTTTGACCATTATAAAAGACATATAAATTTTAACAAATATCGGCAAAAATATTTAGAATCTTTATCATGTTACCAGTCAAAAATACTTCTGAGGCATAACGTGCCTTTAACCTGCAACTTACTCATTCAGACACCGTTACGTAGCCAATCCTTTGTCAAGAGTAAATCAATTTTAATTATGAAATGTAGAGCATGTATGACATTGCCATACATTGTATTTAATTATTAACAGGAAGCAGTGAGACGTAGTATATGTGCTAGTATGACTAAAAACGAAACAAAGAATATACATTTTACTATTAAAAAGTGAAGTTAAATTTTATTCAATAAATTTCCAGTCGATCACCGAGGTGCAATGTGTGTTTGCAATACAGACTATTTTCTTTGCTTTATTTAACATAATTATATAGTTTTGGCAAATGCATTTCTTTTAATTGTTCAAAAATGGAATTATTTTATGATATAAACTAACAAAACACCTATACGAATAAGCACTGTTTCATTTTGCTTAGTTTCGTGTGCAGAATCTAGAAAAATGGGTGTGTTATTGTAAGCGGATATTCTATTGATTTGTTTTAAATAATTAGCAATCAGGTAGTCATAGTCAATTACAATACAAAAAGCTTGTAGCAAATTTAAACACTTTGGTGCTTTCCTGTAGCAAATCGAGAGATATTTTGAACTGAAAAAAATGATATACCCTATTGTGTATGTTTCGTTGTTAAAGGACAATAAATATATTTTTTTCTTTTCTTTGTTGAAAATCTCATGTTTTTCCTCTCGGCACATTTTAATGACTGACAACAAAGTAAGTCTGTACATGTGTTGTAATTATAGATAGATAGTTTATTAAACAAAATGTTACAACCAATGAGTTTACACAGTACACAACTCTTATACAATCTGCAAAACAATAAGCCAATGGTGGCTGTACAAACATCAGAAAAATGAAATATGTTACAATTTTAACATACATATGTGCAAATCATATAGAAAACAGAGGAAAACTGACATTGTCACTGCTGACATGGTAAGGAGAAATGTTAGGTTTGAAATGCATCTGATTTCTCCATTCGAAATATTTAAATACAAAAGTTGCTAATTGTATATAAAAAGTGTATATTTACTTTCTGTTTACATGAATTCAATAAATTTCAATATATTAAGATATTTCCAAAAATATTTGTCAATCTATATTATTTTTAAGTTTTATAGATATATAGATAGATAGATAGGTAGGTAGGTAGATAGGTAGGTAGGTAGGTAGGTAGGTAGATAGGTAGATAGGTAGATAGATAGATAGATAGATAGATAGATAGATAGATAGATAGATAGATAGATAGATAGATAGATAGATAGATAGATAGTTTTATTTCAATCATATTAGGCTTAAAAGCCCACAATGACATGATAATAGCATAATACTAGACAACGAACAGTGCATATACATATGAAATACATAACATAGCATGATGATAATATCGGAGAAGAAGATCATCTTCGAGTATAAATAGATTAATGTTGTGTTTAACTTACATATATATGTATAGTATCATTTGATATGAATGTAATCCAAAACCTATATATTTGAGAAATGTTTAAAGTTTTAAACCTATGTGAAATTATATACATTCATCAAATAATAGATTATATACATATATATACTGAATAAATCTTCGATTCTTGCCACATTCTAAGACAAGAAACAAAGAATATAATTGATGCATATTTAATTCATTTGTAATGGTTATAACATAAATATATCGGCCTTATCGAAAAGAAACTGCAAGACTGATAATATGTTATAAATTAACAATCATGTTCAAAATGGCTTATTGTCATTAATATGTTCGTTTTACATATATACGTTTATTTAAGATGAGATATTTCAACAAAATGAGCACATCGCATACAATGAAATAAATATGCATACTACACAATGTATTTTTAACATTATTCATGTGTCATAGCTCTTTCGCCATAGAGACAAAAGAAAATTTATAAAGTATCAAAAGTAACCCTAAAATATATTCATCTTTTGAAAGAATATATATCACTTAAATTAATATAGTATGCATAGTTTATAGAAAAAAGACATTTTACTTAACGGTATACTTAGACACTAAATTGTATTAATGACTACATGAGTATTAACAAAAAATAATTATAATTTTAACAAATAATTAAATGATAGAATTTCTTAGTTTAAAAGCTTTTTCAACAAATATTCCTAGGTTTCTTATCACTTTTTTATTTTCTGAATTTAATAATTCTATAAATTTATACATATTTGGTCTGTTCCAAAACTTCTTGTGAATGTAAGTATTTCTTAATTCTGTATATAATGAGCATTCAATAACAAAATGGTATTCGTCTTCAAGAGTATTGCATATTTAACATTTTCTATCGTTTAAGGGTATTCTGGTTGGTTTTGCCCACCTATCAGCTTCTACTTGTAGTCTATGAGAGGACACTCTCAGACGTGTTAATGACTGAACAAATTTATTTGCAGTAAAACAATCCAGATATGATTGGTACCTAAAGAAAGAAATATTTCTATAAAAAAGCTCTACTAGAATTTGATAATCTTGAGTTCCAGTTCTGTATAAATTGGTCATTTAATCTTTGTTTAACTAAGGACAAAAATATCTTATCATCACCTACACCTTGATATAAACATGCGCCAACAAAACCTAGTGAAAATAACAAATTTTTTAACATGGAACACCAATTTTGCCTATTTTCATACTGTTCAAAATCATCTTTTAACAAAGAGTAAATAATGAAGACATACTTTTTTCTTCCCAAATGTAATATTTTTAACCAATATTTAATAATATTTAAAAAATGCACTGTTTTAAAGGATACTCGACCTAATTCTCCATAAATAAAGTCATTTTGTGTAGTCTTGTTAACACCCAATTTTTTTTTACAAAATTGTAAATGCACCCTTTAAATTGATAAATCATTGACAAAACCACACACTTCGCTGCAATAATTTAAAATCGGAGATACGAGTTTATCAAATAATTCTGATTTATGTTTTGGTTGTAAATAGGTAAATTTGTATAAATATTATTTCAGCTTAAATACTGCTTTTTGCGCTTGACCTGCTATAGTATTGTAGGCGGTACTTTGTGAACCTCCAGTTGTAAAAACAACACCTAAATAACAAAATTTGCTCACAATCTGAATAGACTGTTCATTGTATAAAAATTCTAAATTTCGTGGTAATGTTCAACCTTTTTTAAAAATCATATACACTACACTCCAATAAAAAATGAAACTCGTCTTAATACAGCATGTGTCGGTGTCCAATGTTATCCGAATAGCACGATTCAAAGTGTCACATAAATCAAGCTCAATTACTTTTACTGATCGGGGTACAATATTAAAACTACTTCTAGTATATACTTTAATTTTATGGCCATTTGCATTCTTAATAATGTCGACTCTTTCTGTTTTGAAGTAACTGGAAGTGCTCGTAATTTGAAGTAACAATCCCCTTATTGTTAGATCTGAAAAGTTTTGCTGATAAATAATAAAACCTTTTTACATTAGACATGTAAATATTGAGATGGATTTCTACAGTATTAGATAAGTCATATTACCTTCCTAAACTCCAGTCCTGTATAGAGAACCAGCGTAGAAGCCTCCACATTTCTGACTCGTATTACCTTCACAATCTGTGTTGCATCTCGACTCTGGTATCTTCTCAGCGATGGCGAAATTTATATCTGCACCGCACCAGCATTCGTAGCCATACTTAAATATCGATGAACGAATTGTAAGATGGAGAAATTTTGAATTATTATTCGTCTTTATAATTGAAAAGATATTTTAAATATAGACATCTGTAAAAGAAAGGATAAACTTACATTAAAAAGTAAACATCTTACACTATACGCTTTTTGTTAGCAACCCAAATTTCAGCATTTTAGCGAGTTTTTTTTTCTTCATTCTAGAATAGTTTTAGTTATATTAAAAGATCAATAAACGATTATTAATCAAATATAAATAGTCACCGAATCAGACTTTCAAACGTCTCTGCAATCTAACATAAAGAGAAAAAATAATGATCGTAAGGCTGAGTACGGTTCATTAACGGTAATGTATTTCAGCGATGATGTTCTTAAATAAACTGCGGACTCCCTTAAAGCAGCTTACCATAAAAATAAGTTATACATTGCAAATAACACTTTAATCCACGTACAATGTAAATACTCATGAAGTGGTCAAAAAAGCAAACATAGCCCTTACTGCGTAAGTAACGCAGTAGAAATATTCAGATTTACACTGAAGAATCAGTGCTTTATCGCACATAACATATAAATTACTCCTTGAATCTTAAATCTTTTTACTTAATAAAAAAATATTTGGTACATTTTTCTCAAGTTTAATTTTCTTGAAATATTTTGACTCATCTGGAGACATGGAACTTTAATAAGAACAACATTGTTGAATCTGATATCGAATTATTCATTGGTTGAAATATTACCGTTGAAGGGCTGAATGTTTCTAAATGCTTATTGAATTGCGTCCGACATAAATGCATAAACTCTATAAACATGGTTGTTCAAATAAATGTCAAAACTTTTTCCCTACGAAAGACAATAAACCAAATAAATAAAAAATAGAAAAGACCTACAATTTATTTCATTTAATAGAAATTATTTTGAAATAATATGAATCTCAACATTTCTTTTAAGGTACAATTTTTAAAATGTTACAAGTGTAAGGATATATCTAAAGTTCTTTAATCTACATTTTGATAGAAATTTCAAATTGAATACAATTTCACAAAAACAACTTACTTCAGTCATTGAAAAGGGTAAGCCCTTGTTTCGACAAAGGGAAAGACAGTATTCTGTTGATTGACTTGAAGAATTGTGCCTATCAGCCAGAAACCTAGGATCGTGGTTGTAGCAACCGATGTATTGAGCTAAATCCATCCAAAAATATAACAATGATTTGCCATCAATTTAGAGTATTTGAAAATGGTACTGCATTTTACATAGACTGATGATGAAAGTAAAAAAAAACAGAAAATTTAAACTAATTTAGAGAAATTTCGTCAACTTAGCATAATTCAAAAACAATGAAATAATTCTAGAAAGTTGGGAAACAATTCTAACAAGAAAATACTTTCAATGCATTAAAGAGTAAACAAGCATACCGCATTTTCTTGTATTTTCTGATCCAAGATCAGGAAATACATTGAAGACATTCATGACAAACCTTACAACAAGAAGTGCTCAAAACAGCTTAAATCTAGCGATGTAACAGAAATATATATTTTATTTTGTTACAAGTTTCCAACAAATTACAACGCATTCAAAGTTCCAAAATAGCGTTGGCTTAAAGAATTGCCAATAAATGCATAATCACAAATTACGCGGATGAATATCATTTTAAGCAATGAAAATGCTTTTTTTAGCGATGTCGATTATCAAATACTATACAGCGTAGAACACAAATAAATCTGACTGTCGAGTAGTGGAATATACTGTTTTACTATTGTTTACGTTCCTAAAGAGTCCTTTAACATGCTTCTGTTGATATCACATGCAAGCTAGTGCCTTTATAAATGTGTGTGAATGCTGTGTTTTCTTGGCTAAGTGGCAAGTTAGAGTTTAAAAAATCATTTTGAACTTGTATGTTGCCTTTTATGTGAATGATGTGCGCTCTAAAAATTCTTAGCTACAAATGTTCGCTGGTTTGTTACATGTGACTTTTTCGCGGATACAAACATTCTCAGAAATTTATTCAACGCGAAAAGCGCTTATTTAATAAGCTCGAAATAATTTCTAGGAATACAGTGTTGCCTTGTCAATATAAAGAGCAAAATCAAAAGTCAGACATATCATAGATGAACAAAAATGGAAAATAAACTACAAAATCAAATTGCGTAGATTCTTCAGTAATAAATAAGACTTCAGAAGGAATAGAAAACTAAACACAAATTCCATGATCAAAAGAAAAAATAAATTACAAACAAGATACAGTACAAAAACAAGACTCTTGTTGTTGAAAAGGGCGGAAAAAATTTGGAATGAAGATACAATAACTATGAACTTTGTTAAAATTGAGAGATGACAAAATTATAATTAAAAGTAACACTTATATCGATGGTGATATACTTTATAAACTTTTATTTGAAGTTAATCCTACAAGAAAGAAGAAGATATAATTTTCTTTTCAGAAATCCGGCAACGGACACATATAAGGTAGATCTCTTATTGTAATCATAGGGAAATATATACAGCAGATGAGATAATGAAAAAAGGTCGAACCGTTAACAGTGTACAGTTATTTTATCGCACCCAAACCTAGCGTACACTAAAATATTTTGACCAGTAAGCGTCTATGTATATCGGATCACAAAGGTACTTGTTATGCAACTCAATTATGATTATGATTTGTAGAATAAATTAACTATATTAATATAAGCTTGTTTTTAAGCAATTTTATTCACCGACACAAAATCAGTTGCCGTCAGTTTACCTTCATTATAAAATTTAACCCTCTGTTATTTTGATGACATGTGTGCCGGTCCTACCTTGTCATCATTCAATACAAAATATGCAATTGAAATCGGAGATTTAAGAAGTAATTTATAAAATACACTCACTCTGACGTGTGTTTACAAGCACGAATAAATCCGCCATTAGTATGTATCGCATGATTTTACCTCGCTTAAAGTAGTATCGCATCGCTATTCGTTCGACCCTATGTTAAAGCAACTACAGAGCTAATTATGTCGCATAAAATTTGGAATAAAGTTACATCACGAATTTTTGAATCTAATGACATGTTGCTTTTCACAGTTGTGTACTATCGTTAAATTCACTTAAAGAGCAAATTAACACACTTTCACGGTAGATAACTCAAAACATAAGAATATGAATTTATTTCTTTCAATTTTTTTCAATTTTTTTTATTTTTGCAATCTGTAAAAAATAACTGTGTACTAGTTTACTTTTCTTTCTTTGCCTTTGTTTACAATGGCAGTAATTTAGTAAACATCTTTTAGCTAGCACAATATTTTTTTTTCAACAAAAGAAAAATTAATTCCATTGTTGATATTTTTGTGTCTGTCACATTCACCGGAATCCTTATACGTGAAATATTTATTCAAACATTTTAACGCTAAAATTACAAATAGTAAATATCTTAGGGTATTTTTAATTTTAAACTGAAAAGGAATCTCACAAAGTTTAAATAAAGGGGAAAATAAAATATTCTTGACTTCGAGGACAGGGTAGTGAGATAAAACAATTTTTGCAATAATTCAAAACAATACATTTCTTTTCTTCTTCTATGACTGAGACAAAAACATCTGAAACAAGATTACGTACATTTTTTGTAGAATACCGAATTGCTTTGCGAAGGGTCAATTTCTCCGGTGAAGGAAGTACAGCCCGTATAATTGCCCGTATCAGGATAGTATATCATACTAGAACAAACAAGGTCCATCAAACATCTGAGTGCACATGCTGATTTACCGCTTACCATCTCAAATGTTTTTCTCTCATCCAAACATTTAAAACCTTGCAACGTATCATCCATTTCAAACTTAAACTTTTCTAGACCTCTATTAAGCCCAAATTGTAGCATTAAGAAAAACCATATCATAACAATACTATTCTTCATTGTCTTTTTGTGTTTCTCTTTAAAATGAATCAAGCTGCAATGGGTTCAGCTATAACTGTTTAGGAAATGATGATGCGCAAAATTAAATTCAAGGATGAATAATTGAATATGTCTGGGGTTTTATTAAAAAAAACCCAAAAAAATGCCCCCAAAGAAATATTTATAAATTTGTTGTTTTATTTTAAAATCACTTATACCTTTACATAAAATCTAAAATAACACCACGAATCCAAAAAGGTTGAAAAAAATGGTTTTAAGCATAAAGCATACCGAATTTCAATGGCATTTTTTTCGGCCCTTTCCGTTTTTAAAATTTTTGTCAGAAAAATCGAAAACAGTAAAAGGGGTACACAGAATGGGTGGCCCAACTTCGGGTTTTCTAACGGGTTAAAAAACATGTTAAAATTATAGGTTGGGTTTTTAAAATTTTTAGTTTTAATTTTTTAAAAAATTTTCGAGGGAAAATTCCCCCTTGGGGTTATTAAATCTAAAACGGGGAGGGGATTTGAGAGGTGTCAGACCCCTTCCCCAGTGGGTTAAAAAGAAATTTTGGCCGGGGATCCATTTTTTCGTATAATCAAATTGAAGATAATGCATCGAAAATTTTAAATGTCTTAAAACATTAGGAAATTCTAGTTCCTACCAAAATTGTTAGGGCGCATACTCCACCTAAAAATACGAACTGAACCCTTAAACGAAAAATATTAAAACATCGAAGTGAGACAAATTCGGTACTAAGGAAAAATCGGAAAAAATTATTTACCTAATACTACGAGCAATGGTTCATTCCGTTTTTAATTTCCTTTTTAACTTGTATAAATCGATATTTGTTTTCCTGAAATAGCCGTTTTGGTTTTTATGTTTTCCGAAAATTAGAACAGTGAACATTATAGCAACAATACTACCATATCACTATTATAATGACCGAGTGAAGTGTGTACCGAAAATTTTGCTGCTAACTTTCACTTTTTGAAACTGGTTTTGGACTAAATTAACGCAACGGAGATTTTTTGGGCGCAAATGGCGAAAATGGAACAACATTTTCTAAAAAAATATGATAACAATATATAAACAAAGGAAAGGCGGTGTTCAATGAAACGCAAACCACCACATGATCAGGGCAACAAGAGCCAATGGCAAGGAGCCCAAGCGGAACCCAAACAAGTTTGACCTTCTTGCCATATTGGTAGTTGGAGGCATGCAGCAGTAATATATTGGTTATTCCAGTCAAATGATATAATACATTATTTATGTAAATCTGGGACTTAAAAGTGTTTGAATTAACATACTTTATCCAGTTTTTTGGAAAAATCTCTGGTGCCTTTTGTGTCTCCAAAAAATTTTCGAAATAACAAATCTTCACAACAGCTGCAAAAAAAAACCTTCTCGTATGCTTCTTTTAAAGAAGCCAAAGTTTTGTGTATATATATATATTTATTTGTAATGGTTGTAATAAAGCGACAGTAAAACTATTTTACCTGGCATTTGGTTTTTATTTTAACATCCAGTAATCTTTTAAATTGAATTACGGGGTTTTTATATTTCTTTTTTAATCATACTATTTACCAATTTTAAACCCATTTCCCCCTTGGGATGGAAATTCAAATTTTACAAGGTTTTACATTTGTTAACATATTAAACCAAATTTACCAAACCGGGCTTTTTTGTTTGGGGTTTTAAATAAAACAACGTGGGGAGAACCCACTTTTTAAACCATATTTAAATTGAGATTATTATTAATAAAATTTAGGTGATCCCCGTTGACAGAATTCCAGGGGACCAAAAAAAAGTATTTAGAAATTTTTTAAAAAAAATAAGGGCCCCTCCGTGGCGAGGGGGTTTGAGTCATGGAAAATTCCCATCCCGTTAATTCTCTGGCGGGGTTCGATCCCCCGGGAAATCTTTGGTATTTAGCACGGAAGGGGCGGGAGTCAACACTGGGTAATCTCCGGGAATGATGGTTAGGAAACTACCCGTATATATGACAGAAATACTGTTGGGAAAAGGCCTAAAACAAACAAACAAGAATAGAAATAAAGAACCGCTGCCTATGTTGAATTTATGTTAAGTGTTTTCACTCTTCAATTTTACTAAAAAACTATAGTACAATCAAATGTTACTTTTCATTTATTTTTAAGGAAATGCCCATCCTTAATGCATTACCTCCTCAAATACGGCTAGAACTACTGGCAACTACATTGAAACTTAGGCCGTAGGTTCAAAACCCAAGAAGGGTGAACATTTTTTTTTCTTTTAATATTATTCTTAATTTATTATAATATTCCTTTTGGGAGAGAAAAAAGTGTTTAATTTTAAGTTTTTATTGAATTTAGGTACTAAAAATATGAATATGTACTGGTATTTTTTTTAACTAGTATTAAAATCAAAACCACGGTAAAAACATTCAATATATTACCTAAGATTAAACAAGACTAGTATACATTTGGGGAAAAAAATTATGGAAACTTTCAAACCGGCACTCAATTTTGGGTAAATTTTAGGGATTTTTTTATCTAAGCTCATCTATGAAGGCAAAATGATAAACAAAGGTGTTAAAAATGGGATAGGTAACATTTTTATATACATATTTTTTTTGTTTTGTTCGTTTTTTTTATAAATTTTTGAAGTACAACAATCATTTTACTGTATATGGAGTTGCACCGTTGATGGTACTCTTTATGTTTCTTAGGCAAACATTTTTTCATAAGGGATATTTGGTAAATTATTTAAGAGGTTCCTCAAAATTTTGTGAAAAAGGCCCTTTAAACAGCTGCTATCTTCGAGTTCAGGAAAAGTGGTCATAAATCGAATTTTCGTACGGTAAAGATTGTTTAAATTTTGCAATTGCATGTGTTTTAAGAGATATAGAAAAGAAGATACTAACCCTGTTTAAAATATGAAATGTTATTTTAACAATTAAAGAAATAAATCATTTCAACCTTGAACATTTGAAACAAAGTGATGTTCAAAAAGAGAATTAATTATTGGGATTCCGTGTTTTAACCAATCAGCCTCATTTAACAGTTCCAGAGTCAAAAAAAGGCCCCAAATAAAATCCACATCAACACATATATTTATTTCCATAGTCCCTAAGGTTTTTTTATC